>NC_059281.1:5259369-5321869 GCF_017591435.1 Portunus trituberculatus
ATCTAGGTCTTATTTTAGTACTTATCAATATCTTCTTCATTTCTTTGTCCATATAGTGAAATGCTAATCCAATATTCCTTAGCAAATTATGTCTCTGAAAATTCTATCAATATGGTTTACCGGTGTGTGTGTGTGTGTGTGTGGATTTACCTATTTGTATTTACCTATTTGTGTATTACAGGGCCCGAGCTAAGCTCTCTGTGTCCTGTCTCCTTGTCCATTCCTGTCATATCTCTTTCATCTTTCATCTGATTGACACACACCGCGTCAACGACATGACTGCTCAGTTTATTCCACTTATCAATGCTACGATGCAGGAAACTGTATTTTCTCACGTCATTTAGACAGATGTCCTTTATTAGCTTTTTTCCATGTCCTCGGAGATAATTACTTGTGGTCACCTTTATCAAATCTCTATCCAGTAGGTCAATCTTGTTCACAAATTTATACATAGTTATCATGTCTCATCTTGTTCTTCTCTCTTCTAATGTGGTCAGCCCCAGCTTTCTCAATCTTTCCTCATAGTCTAACTCCCTGAGTCCTGGTACCATCCTTGTGTGTGTGTGTGTGTGTGTGTGTGAACTGTTTGGTGTATAAGGTATCAGACTTTGTGTTTCTGACAACTACAAGGCTTCTCCGGATGTTAACCATCCTTGGTCTTTGGTGAAATTCAAATGGAAGCACAACCCATGCCTCCTTGCAACATGACCTGCTGCCACCTGTCTCCCTGACACACCCTTAGTGGTAGGAAAAATATATTTATGGAACTATGTACTACCAACACCAAAGTAGACACTGTGGAGTTATGCTCTCTCTTACTAAAGAGCAATTGCATTCTGAGGCAAGCAGAAAATAGGAAGTTGTCATGCAATTTAATTTAGTTAGTGGATAACTGGGTACCTGATGTTCTACACATATTTTGGGATGTATGTATGTACATGGAGTATAAATAGTAATGAACTATGAACTAATCTAAACATTGGGAAAACAAAAATAACACAATAAAGGATGTTAAAAAGAAAAAATTGAAACTTTCTGTGAAATGATTGACAGAGGGATATTTCTTTTCCCTCTTGTTTCTTTCTTTTTCTAACCTCAATTCAAACAGTACTAAGATTTCAAAGGAAGTTGATGTAAAAAAAAAAAATAATAATAAAAAAAAAATAAAAAATAAATAAATAAATAAAAAACTTCTAATTCTCTTCTCTGTCCTCAACTACAAAACTCATGGAACAGATGGAACATACAACTGTGTGTGTCGGAGAAAAGGAAGAAATGTATTGGAGGCAGAGTTTTCCCTCTATAGTCTTACCCTGATCAACAGAGTGAAAGCAGGAGTGAGACAGCAATATAAGAAATCAGTAGAACCACTATCAATCCTATGTTACATTTACTGTTCTCCCTGATCAACAGGAACAAGAGTGAAAGAATATGAGTGTGGAGTACAAGAGAAGGAGGAGGAGGAGGAGGCGGCAGAAGAGGAGAAAAGAGGAGTGAGCTACTAGTCATCTGCCTTCTCTGGCTCTATCTCCTGGCGATGCTGCCTCCAGGAGTGGCGCCTGACACTCTCCCATTGGGTGGCGCTGTATGGGCAACTATTACAGTGGTACAGCTGCACCCCGCCCAGTCCACCACTATGGGTGCGAAGGTGACGGAGCAGCACACTCTCACTTGTGCCAACGTAGCTGCAGTAGGGGCACTTAAGGGGGAATGCCATGGTGGCTAGTGGACTGGTGGCTGAAGTGACGACAGGACTCAGAGGGGTAAGGTGAACAGGACTGGTGGGTAGTGGGGACATGACAGGGGTGAGAGACTGGGGGGTGGAGGGGCTGGGTGATGTCCTGATTTTACCAGCTAATGGTGAGGAGCAAGAGACAATGGGTGGAGGGGTAAGAGAGGAGGTGGAGGAGGCGATGGAGAGGAGACCCAGTTCCCGGCGGCTCTTCACCCTGATGCGGCCCTACAAAGAAAAACACGCAGCTTAGCACACGTTTCTCCTCCTACACCTCTCCTACTCCCTGCACCCGCTCGCCACTACTCTAACAGCCCCGCCGCAAAGCCTGGTCTCCATTTCCTTCTTCCATCCATCCATAGATGAGCTAGTTCTCCAGGAGACAAACCAAACAGGAACCAACAGATACACAAAAAACAGCCTCAGCCAAGTTTATCCTTAGGTCACAGTGTATTTATGTTTATAGTTAAACCCTAAGTATTTATAGTTACATGAATGCTATTTCGTAAATTTCACTCCATAAAGGAAGCTAAATTTTCACAAACTAACAGGATCAAGTATATTGAAATACAGATGAGGGATTAACAATAAAATAAATATATTTTTAATGCCTCATAAACTAAGAAAATGGATCAGGAAATAGTAGAATGCAATATGATTGATATCAAAATTGAAATACTACAACCAAAAAAGAAAACTTAATATACAAACAAAAAGAAAAAGTTAAAATTCCTATATAATGCAACAAGTTCACCACAAGCAAACCACTTTATAAAATCATTTCAGCAAACAATGGTTCCAAGTTTACATTCCTCATTGCTGGAGATATGATGACTTCTACAGTACATGGCATTGCATCACATGCTAAACTGACCCAGGATTCTACCATACAAGACTTTACCTACAGGAATATGCAGGAACAGCTTCACAGTCAGCCTTTCCTAACACAGCTATTTAGATTGAATGATAGACTGCATATCTATTGAGTGTACATGTTTGAAGTGGGAAAACTGCCTTCCTACCGTTAATTTTCCACAATGTTTGAATAGCATTTACAAGGAAGGGAAGCAGTAGTGCTGTGGAGGCCATGACCACTTGTTAACCATCACACAGAGGGATGTAGCAGTGACTGATGTCCTACCTATATTTATTAACTATTATCATTATTCCTTCGACACAGGAAGCTCATCTTTATCCTGCCAAAATTACTTGTATGTGCCTATGTGAGTTATGTTATTTCAGTCTCTTGTTGACATCAAAGTGAGGCTAATCTTATCCGGCTAGTCTGGGGTAAGCATAAAGAATAAAGAAAAATTTGTCTACCTATCCACAAACTGGGCCAGCAATCCCACAAGTGATGGCCTAGACAAGGCACCACACACACTCCAAGCCTTGTCGGTACCACTAACAAAAATAAAACCTTAAGAATTTTCAATGCTATGTTAGCACAGCATCAGAGGAGGTACTGTACAAACCACACCTTTCAGCCAACACAAGACTGCCAACACACCTGCAGCGACACAAAAAACTAATATATTTGGCTATCATTGAAAATATAATCTGACCTATGATAGAATCCTACAAATCATAAGCCAGTATCCAATTCTTTAGCCAGGAAGTCTTGTTGGAATGCATACCATTACCTAGAAGAATGACAAGAAAACAGAGTAATACAGTATAGTTACGCTTCATGAACCATAGTTTCACTTTTATGTGGATTACCGTCAACCACAAACTCAAATTGCCTACTGACATTACACATGCGCATACCTGCCCCCATACAAATATTGTTCCTATGGTCCACTGTTGTGGCTTGTGACTGTATGTCATGGTCCTCAGTCACACAATAAACTCATTAAGTTTAGCATCATCCCCTGTATGATATGAACAAAAACTTTTCTTCACCAACATTCGTAAGAGATAAACAAAGAAACTGGCTGAAGACCCTCCACAAAGCATGCAAAGAAGGTGATGACTGGAGAAGATTAACATGTTAAACAATTTTAAATTAAGGGAAGGCATGTCTTACAATGTTCCACAGCAATTTTTTTTTTCCTGTACTTAAGCAAAGTTTTGGAGGCTCATGGCTATTCTTAACAGGGGCTATAATTTTCCATATTTTTCTTTATCCACAGGTATCTTACGTAACCTCTAGGGAAAATGATGTATACCTGTACTTGGCATAACCTCAATTATGGTCTGTTTTCTTTCACACTGTCACATTGTGCGCCAGCATGGCACAACCATTATGAATCATAAAGACATGCAACATTCTTGTTTTCTCAACACATTGGTTTTAGAAAATAATGAGGTTAATTTTGGTTCTCTGACACCCTTACCTTCAAATGTTAACAGAGATGTCAAGCTCATGTAGATTATAAAAATCATAGAATCATTCAAATCTCAGTACCAGCAGTTTCATCTGTGCTGTTATATTATCTAGGTTCACTCAAGTAAGATGCATTATTGTCATTAGCAGTGCAGACTATGAAGAAGTGTAGCATGTTTAAGACAAGTGAATAAGCTGTAAATATTGCACCAAGAAGTGATCTGAACTATCTGTATACTTGTGTTTCTAGTACACCTTGCAGGCACAGTATGGGAGCTTAAAACACTCTTCAAATATTAGTTTATTAACTGGTCTACAGACTAACACCACCATCATTTCCATTAGATATAGACATCCAATAGTACTTGAATCACAATAGTTTCATACTATGTATATACTATTTACACTGAAATATATCAATTATATGAAGAAATCAACAGAACACTAACAGAACACTACGGCAACAGGTGGTGTTGCACCACCATCACCACCACCCGTCTGTCAAGTTTCCACTGTCTGCTAAGAAAAGTTTCTGCCAGTGCTCCTTGGTGAAGTCTCTTGCCCTGATAAACCCATAAAATAATAATAAAAAAGTTACCCATACTAGAATCAAGAGAGAAAAGCAAAGTGTCGGTAAGCCACATATGCTAGGAACATGTGTACAGCGACAGAGCACTGACTGGAGGAGCGCAGCAGGGGAGCCAAGCTGTCTAGGGGAGAGGCTTACACTTGGCACAACACCTGAGCATCGCCACCCTTCAGGACATGGCACTGAGCTGGTGCTACTCCTTCAGGCTGGTGATTGATAAGCCTTTTCCTTTAAGGGCTAACCACATGAGCTAATATTACTACTAAAAACATTAACAAAAATGAAAATGATTAAAGATGATAGCTCACCAGGTATCAATTACAAGGTAAATTATTCAACTGTTATTATCTGGATCCTTGTTGCACCAGGTAAAGCTGGT
Source organism: Portunus trituberculatus (assembly GCF_017591435.1). Taxonomy (NCBI): domain Eukaryota; kingdom Metazoa; phylum Arthropoda; class Malacostraca; order Decapoda; family Portunidae; genus Portunus; species Portunus trituberculatus. Next base: position 5,264,399 of record NC_059281.1, read on the forward strand.
AGTGTTTATCACATCTTCATACCTATTATTACCTCAAGATTAATAATTATCCTCCTTGCTTCATCCTATACCAGCCATCAAACCTGAGGGTGGAGATCCCATCTGTGGTGTGTGCATACTTTCTTCCCAGAAGCTTATAAGTAGCAAGCTGGGTTGGCCTCCCCTCCCTTGTTGCATTCAATTTTGTTTTCCCCAACTGAGCTCAAAGATCCACATTTGTACCTCAGTAACCTAAAAGAACAGGAATCAGAGCCCACTTTCTCAGCATTTGGTAATATAAGTAATTTTGTCAGCATGGTTTTCATCTTTGTCTTTTTGGGGTTAGGGATGAGAAAAAATTGACAAGCTGCAATTTTTCTGCAAATCTTGGAGTTCTATAATGCATAGAAGATAGCAACACATACATACTGCCTTGTATTGTTTTGCCTGTCTTGATTAATACTGAGTGGTGCGAGGATAATGCCTTAGGTTGCAAATACTTCAAACAATAAGCTGTCTTGTGTGATCAGATGGCTATCATTTGTTCATTTGTTGAGCAAATTCCATCACTTTAAGTAGTTATTAGTGGCTCCAGCACTTTGAAACACAAGCATCATGTTATTAATAGAAGCTAACATAATTCCATACAAATCACTTTCCTCTAGCAACACATCTGTTTGAATTTATTGAGTATGCCCTGATATATCCTTGTAATTACTGTTATTTGGCTTAGTAATGGTGTTCATGCTAATTTGTTAAAATGAGATAAGATAACCCTGATCTGGGGATGAGAGAGAGAGAGAGAGAGAGAGAGAGAGAGAGAGAGAGAGAGAGAGAGAGAGAGAGAATTCTGATGGTAGCCAGAATCATACCGACATTAGACAGCAACTCAATAAAGAAGTCCAAAAGATTATACAAGGCATGGAGACACAAAGTGAGCACATTAGGCCATGAACACATTATTTGAGCTGAGAGACCTATTATGTTGCCACTACCTACTGGCTTAGAAAGGAGATAAATGGCCCCAAAAAGCAGTGGGATAATGTCTAATATCCCCCCACTGTCTAATAAATTGCAAAGCTAACACTTTTTAAGTAACTGTTTCCTTCTGGTGGTTAAGTAAATTTACCCTCGGAAATTCATTTATCTCTTGAAAACCACAAAGATGAACACACTGGATTGAGCCACAGTTATTTGAAGCTCTCAGTATTAGTAATGTCTGTCATGGTTCATCAATCCTGTCCCTTGCCCCATCCACCCAAAACATGTGCTTCTATCCTGCTTCTATGGGTTACATCCAGGAGCTGTCTAGCAGCAATGGTAACCAACATAATGCATAATATCTTGGTTACTATGTTACTTCATATAGAAAGAGGTTAGCTGGATATTCTGCAGCATTAATAATTTACTCATTGTATGTAGTTACCCAGTAAACTGCCTTGCTTTATACTTTGCATTTTAGAAAGCTTTACCTTCCTATTATTTTCACTCAGACAGGATTGTACAGAATATCTATTTTATTTATGTCCATAAAAATATGGGAACACTGAAAATATTAAATAAATATAATACCCATACACATAATTAAAGTGGTAATTGCATGATAGTGATATATATAGTATATATATATATATTTATATATATTTATATAGGTACTGTATTAACTATAAGTATTGTTTTACAATAAACAACAGGTATTTATCACATAGCTTCAGAAGCAATGAATACAGAATATACACAAAAGAGTAAAGAAGCTGCAACAATGACCTGCTCAGGCATAGAACTGGCATAACAGAACAACGGGAAACTGAGGTACTTAAAACTTTTCAACATCAACTGCAAAAGGAAAAAACGTATGGTAACAGAATACTCAAGAATTCCTAGTTAAGTAAATTCACAGATACAGATGCACAAAACGTCAAATATTTGTGGTCAGTGTGAGTATGAGTGTGTTATGTATGTATAATTCATTTGCATAAAGAAAAGATAACTGGAGCAAAGACTGACGTAAGTCTTTTGCAAATTGTCTCTAGACCGATATGTCTGTACTTGGCACAATGTTTGTCATGCATTCAAGTTATATAGGATCAAAAGTCTGAGGGGGGTCATAAGGCTGGTCTCAGGCAACAAATGTGTATGAGCAACGCCACCGTCGAGCGTACACAGCAACAAAGCCAAGCCTTGGAAATTTCACCAGCAAGCATTCAGTGACTTGGAGAAGCAGGGCTGGTGGGGGCTCAGGCAGCAGCCAGACCCGCCCAGCCCACCACAGGCAGGCATTAACAGAGCCTGCCCCATGAAAACTTTAAGGCACAAAATAATAACAGGAAAGTTACTAAGCCTGATGAATTCCTTTATATCTGTAGTTCACAGCATTTGTAGGGTTATGTGTATACAAGAGTGTATACATCATACAGGCACACACACATGCTTCCCTCTCTCACATATGTACAGGCACATACACACAATACTATTCATTATATTAGTTATGTCACATTCACTGCATCAGCTTGAAAATGAGAAGGAAAGGCACAAGATAGGGTAAAAGTCTGCAATTCTTATTCTTCCTACACCATAGTCATGAATTCAGCATTGCATCACTGGCTTGGCTTGAGACTAAACACATTAAGAGAGAGAGAGAGAGAGAGAGAGAGAGAGAGAGAGAGAGAGAGAGAGAGAGAGAGAGAGAGAGAGAGAGTCTCAGCCACTTTTCTGTTTAACTTATTTATGGTCAGGCACTGATTCATTTTCTCCATGACTCTCCCTTGCTCGGGAGCTGCTCATTTTCTCCTGCTTGTCACTGAGTTTACACATTGTTTTGTTTGGGGGTAAGTGGAAGCCGCTTGTCCGTCTTCTGTCTGATGAGGTGGCAGGTGCGGCACTGGAAGTTGTGGGGGATGCTGCTGCTGAAGAGGCTGCAGGGAGGGTGTGGCAGTGGTGGTGGTGGTGGTGTGGTGGTGGAAGAGGAGGAGGAAGAGGTGGTGGAGATGGTGTTGGGGTAGCAGCATGTGTGTGAGGTGGGATGGGAGAAGATAGGACAGGTGGAGAGCCATGAGGGTGTGGATGTGACAAGGATGTGGGCACCTGTGTTGTGGGCATGTGTCGCAGGAGAGGCAAGGGCTTTGTCTTCTCACATGCAGCCTTAGTGAGTGTGGGATATGGATCGTGGTCTTTATTGTAGCTCTGTTTAATGGGAGGTTCAGGGCAGTGGTTGGACTTTTTCAAGGGCAAGACATGACTTGGATTTTTTTTCCTAGTGGCATCTTTATCATGTGATGCTCGGGATATGCGTTGCCTAATGGATGCATCGGGAGGAAGTGGTGGCCCCGACGGGGTGGGCACTGCCAAGGTGTGACTCACGACGGGCAGCGGTGAAGTGGTGACGGAGGAGGCGACGGGACCTGTGGTGGTAGGCTTTACAGTCACTGGACTGCCTGGGGTGCTCGGCTGTCCCTGGTCTTGGGAGACCCTGATCTGTACTGCCTGTAACAGGATCCTCATCTCATCAGTCATCTGGGGCTGGTCTTGAGAGTCTATAGTAACAGGGGCAGACTCCTGTGGGGCAACCCCTGAGGCCTCTATAACCACAAATGACTCCCCTTTCCTCCCTGGAGAGAGGAGATCCCCCTGGGAGACAGACATGTCCTTTGAGCATCTAATTACAGGAGAGTCCATCACAAATATTGGGTGAAGCACTTCATCAGCAGGACTGAATATTGGGGAAGCCAAGGACACAGCTCCTGAGGGTGAGAAAGAGTAGGGTGTCTGGCCAGCAGACAATGGGGAGGTCACAAGAGTTGAAGTGAGGGAAGAGGAGAGAGATGAAGGGATAATCTGCCGCATCACAGCCGGGGGAACTTCACTAGGGTTTGATGACCCCCCCGAGGGACCCTTGAGCAGCAGGGCCTTGAGTAGGGTCTCCTTCTGAGGGGATGGGGACTTGAGTGCAGTCTCCACTCCTAGGAAAGGCTGTGGGGCAGCATCCTTCTTAGTGGGAGAATTGGCCTCATATTCAGCTGTGGTGTTGTCAGAAGGGAAGACCTGTGGCTCCCCGTCGTGGTGTGGCTGTTGGAGGATGAGTTGGGGCTGAGTGACCCTCTGCTCGCTCTCCATCACCTGGGTCTTATCTTTATACAATACAGTCAGTTCATCCTTTTGTAAAAAACTGACAGTCTCTTTGGAGAGGAAAGGCATTATAGAAGGCTCTGTACCTTGGGGTTTGGGAAGGATGGGCTTTGGGTCACCAGATGCAATCATGAGTTTCTTCATCTCGATGGGGGAGTGAGGCAGACTGCTGCTGCTGCCACCAGCACCTCCGCTTCCACTGCCTCCACCACCACCACTGCCACAGCTGCCACTGCCAGCAGAAACTAAGCTAGGCAAGAATTCGTGTTTCACAGAAAATTTGGAACCTCTGCTCTTTCTATTTTTTATGTAGGCCAGCTGCTCTTTGTGGATCTTGCTGAGATGGGTCCTCAGATTAGAGCGCTGTGTGAAATCCTTCTGACAAATTTGGCACTGATAGGGCTTCTCCCCAGTGTGTGTCCTTACATGGTCCTTCAGATGGACGGAGAGTCTAAATCCCTTCCCGCACCACGCGCACTTGTACTTCCTCTCCAAGTCCGCCACCTACGGGGAAAACAAAAGGGCTGCTATAGATGGTCGCAAAATCAGCTATATTCCTCTCAGCATCTACAGCTAGGAACCTTTTTTTAAATGGTCCAGATGCAAGGCCATGGATGAAGAATCCAAGCCTGCCTTCCTCTGACTCAACCTTCACTGTTCTTCTAGTGTTCTTAAGGGGTTAGTAGTACTAGATCTTCATCACAGAATTTTGCAAACAGGTCAGCCATCCAACTTCTTGTTTAAGTGAAAATTTTCAGCTCAGATCTTTCTTCACTGTCATCTGTAACAATATTTCCTTTCAAAACAGCAGATTGCAGGCATGAATTGCACGACGCACGCACGCACGCATGCACGCACACACATGCACACGTGCGCGCGCACGCGCACACACACACACACACACATACACAGAAAAGTAGAGTTGCTAGCCTTTAGCTCCTGCTAGACAGCAGTCCCATCTCGAAAGCTTGCGCTCACACACACACTACAAGAGACAACACATTTCTATTTCCTTTCACTATTAAGACAACAAAAAGTCAACCAAGTAAAAAAAGTATGGCTAACAAGCTCAATACTATATTCTTGCATCAATAATAATAATAATAATAATAATAATAATAATAATAATAATAATAACAACAACAATAATAATAAATAATTCATTGAAAAGAAGATTCCTCCACATTTATGTTTTTCGTTTTATTTTAGGTGTGTGTGTGTGTGTGTGTGTGTGTGTGTGTGTGTGTGTGTGTGTGTGTGTGTGTGTGTGTGTGTGTGTGTGTGTGTGTGTGTGTGTGTGTGTGTGTGTGTGTGTGTGTGTGTGTGTGTGTGTGTGTGTGTGTGTGTGTGTGTGTGTGTGTGTGTGTGTGTGTGTGTGTGTGTGTAATGCAACAAAATCATACAGCTAAATTACAACCTAACATTATTATATGGAATTTAGAGAAGCTATTGACTTTACTTAATTCACTTTACATCCAGCGTCCTTCATGTGAGCAGCCAAAAATTATGTGCTAATATCCCGCCACACTTCAAAACTTCAAAGGAGTAGGCTAACATCTCACAAATGAAACCTTTATTTTTTAAGCTAACTTGTACTTTTCCCACACTACTTTTTCTGCTTGGAGTTCCATGTTCTTCCTATTACAGATGCAAACACTATTACTACTTCACCATTGTAAAAGGCAGTAATTGGCTGTTTGCCTCAAAAGACCATTAAATTCTTGGTGGATGCTTTCAAAATTTAAAGTTTAATGTAGTACTTTATGAAATATACAATAATATAATGACTGTATCAGATATAACTTAAGTACATGATTTTAATTAATTACATGTGGTCTCCAAGGAGAGAGAGAGAGAGAGAGAGAGAGAGAGAGAGAGAGAGAGAGAGAGAGAGAGAGAGAGAGAGAGAGAGAGAGAGAGAGAGTCGTGGTACACTGGAACCATGCACACCTTGGGGTCCGAGGGGTCTCCAAGCGCATGGGTTCGAATCCTGTCCATGGTCCGAGTGTAGGTTGGGCTTCCTCACTCGGGGCAACGGTTTCCTAGCAGGTGGGCTTTGAGATAGGAGGTACCCCAAAAAGTACCCCCTTTAGCCCATAAATTCCCGTGAAAAGCCCACATGGTATTAAAAAAAAAATAATAAATAAAATTTTTAAAAATAAAAAAGAGAGAGAGAGAGAGAGAGAGAGAGAGAGAGAGAGAGAGAGAGAGAGAGAGAGAGAGAGAGAGAGAGAGAGAGAGAGAGAGATTCTAACTTGAAACCTGTATTTATTTGAAACATGAGATTTGATATTTGTCGTCTACTTAATCATCTCCAGCATGGCATTTACTCCGAACATTTTGGAAGTCATGAAAATAATGGAAGATAAAAACACTAGCACAATTTAGAAATACGTACAACAGTGAACATTGTCTGATGCGAACTTCCATTAGATTATCAATAATTCGGGATATTTCTGTGAGTCTGTTTATATGATGTAAAATTTGGCACTGCAATGACAAGGTCACATAACACTGCCAAGAAACATACCAGTCCTACTAAGAAACTGCTGCGAGCCAGCCATGAGCCACACACAGCACCATTTAGCCTCACATGATGCAGCACTGAAGCTGTGACACAATGGTCACAAAGAAATGCCTCATATCAAAAGAAGGATTCTGATAAGCAATCTCCTTCCTGCACCACAAGTGAGGCAGCAGTCAAAAGCAGCAGTCAGTGGAAATGCAACAGAGCAAGCACAAAATGGGAGTCAAAAGCTGAAGGAATCAGTTGCTTTCAGTGAGTAATGACAACCATTTCTTTGATCTAAAGAATATGGTTTTGTCTAGCAGAACAAAGAAACTCCTGAGCACTAACAAGATCTCTGAACACTTGCAACACATTGCTAAACACACGAGTATGTACAAAAGTCTTACAGCTTCCAAAACAATGAAGAAACTTAAAAACAATAGTTATATGATGATGATTAAGATGACTGATGATTTTCACAATGATAATGAAAAGGTAAATTTCTTTATACAAAAGCGTTTCCTTTCTTGTTCTATAAAATGTACAGCCATACACAAAAATTGCAGTAACACTGAGGCTTTACAAAATTGTAATGCCAAAAAACAACATTAGTGGTACAAATGAGGTTGATTTTTCCCTTCACTTTTTCAAAGAAAGAACACACTACAAAAGACTAGGAAGAAAAGACAGGAATGGTAAAACTTCTAACCAATGACTAATCAACTGATAAGAAAGAAATGGGACCAACATCATTGGGCAGCTTGTTCAGGGATCTCCAGTAATGACCTCTTCCTCTATTGTGACACAAATCACTGCACTAATGTGACTGAGTTAATGGCTGATTCATTTAAACTAATTTCTTTTATCAAGCACAATTAAGAATATAATAATTGCACTAATGGAGAGCAGAATATGAAAATTCTAAACTTGTGCAAGCATTCCTGTCCCTTGCTTGCCTGTGTATAAAAACAATAGTTATGAAAGTTTTAGAATACTGAGAGTACAATGTACCAACAGTAATATTCGTAAGACATGGCACATAGATTCAACCATTAGTTTCCTCATTTTTGTACAAAAGATTTCTTTTCTGATACTTATACTCTTGCAAAGGAACAATGCAAACCAAAACTTCCACTGTAAATAACTAGAATTTTCATTCTATCTGACATTAACAAAATTCAAGCACTATTTTTTTTTCTAGGGACTTGGTAAAACATAAGGCAAAGTTGTCATTCAGAATGCATAGCAAGGTCTCTCCAAAAGAATCTGCAAGATATGTACAATATAACAATTTATTACAGCCACTAACTCTGTTCAGGTAACAATTATTACACTTCACCTTACCTTCCTCCAAGCCACAAAAAAAAAAAAAAAAAAAAAAAAAAAAAAAAAGAGCACTACTGGTGAATTTTTCCAATTGGCAGTTGTTAAATCTTAAACCCCACTCCCCCCCTGACAAAAACAATTAAAATCTACATAATGGAAGATGAGTTTGTTGATAAATAACGTTATGTTACCAAAGACTTTTAGTTCATTGCAACTCTAACAGTGGATCGACAGATATGGCAGGCACAACAAACCCATCTTCATGAATAGCTTGTAACAAAGGAAGGCCTTGTGAGGGCAACCTTGAGAGCCGTGAGGGAAGTTACAGAATGCAGTAGTAAAACTCATAATGTGGTGACCTAAAGCATGCTGAGATGGCAAGTTACTCACACCCAGAACTCTAAAGACTGGCTGGAATTGGAATATATGACAGAGAGAGAGAGAGAGAGAGAGAGAGAGAGAGAGAGAGAGAGAGAGAGAGAGAGAGAGAGAGAGAGAGAGAGAGAGAGAGAGAGAGAGAAAAAAATCTAATGAGAGCAAATACTAGCTTAATAAGGCTGAACATGATGGGTATTTAAAGGATTTTACTTTACAAGAAGTCTACTCTTGATTTCTAGCATATAGAGCCTTTGTTATTGGCCAGTATGAAAATAAAACTTGTCACTGATGTGTATGAAAACCAAAACATGTATCTACTGTCTTTCTCTCATCTGAAGAGTCACCATACCACAATATATTTCAGTTTTTGCCACCACAATTAACATATTGAAATGCAAAAATCACAGAATTTGAAATTCTTCCACGTATGTGAGTAAAAGCAATGGTTGTAATGTCTTTCATTTAGTAATTAATCTATCTATCATAAAATTCTCTTCAGACTCTCAAGCATCTAGAGAACAGATAGGGAAAAAAGTTTACTTTGCCCTCTTGACATTCCTGGTTGCCCCACATAGACCTCCATTGCCAAGCAGACAGAACACAGCCAGGGAATACTCACCCCCTGTACTTCTGACTCTCCGTGTTCTTCAAGGCTGCCTTCGGGGTAGCCATCACCAGCCCCGTACCCACCCATCTCTCCATCGCCGTCCCAGTTGTCAGACTGAAGAAAATCAAAATGAAACACCTACACCTGGATAACCACTTCTTATGCTCAACACACCACAATAATAATGTTCACAATTTCCTCAAAGACAACCATTAAACAATTGTCCTCTTCAGTCATACACCATTGTCAATAAAACACTTGGAAGGATTGACAAGTACAGAGAAAAAGTTAGAATTTGATAATGGGTTCTATTTCTAACATAAAATTTTGATAGAAGAACATAAATAATGACTGTTAGCCCTGTAAACTAGTACTCTCTTGTATTCAAACTGAGTTTTAACTAACACATCCAGATGTACATGCTTCATAATCTTAAAATTGGAATAAAAACTTAAATTGGAATAAGTACTTGAGTATGATCAACATGCTCAAGTTACTGCTAGATCCTATATATTCATCATATGCTTTTAGAAGTGATGTTAAGAATACAGCTATATGAATCATGTGGAAGTATGTGTAAGCACACACATGCATATACGTATAAAGAGAAACTGAATAATTACAGATATGGAGAAAAGACAAATGAGCTTCAGCTCAGATCCTATACAACTAGATAAATACACACACAAACAAACACACACACACGCTTACCCCTTGAAGGCCTGAGGGTCCAGGAACAGCCCCATCAGGATCTAGATGCCTCGCATCAGAGACGTCAGGTTTAGTCTCATTTTCCTCAAAGCTCTCATTCAGGTAACCTTCAGGGGTCTCAGGAGGATCTGCTGCCTCCTCCTTTATGACAGGGACAGGAGTGGTGTGGGAGGGGGAGGAGTGGTGCCGGTGAGAGGATGGTGCAGGGGTAGAGGTGGGTGTGTGAACATGGGGACCTGAACTGCCTCCCTGGGATGTTCTGGAGGCCTGTGTGGTGAGGTTGAGTGAGAGTGATTGTGAAGAGTGACTCTTGCTGCTGCCCTGGGAGGTTGGAGGAGGTGGAGGGGGTGCCTGTAGAGGCTGCTGAGGATGTGAGGGTTGTCTGAGGTGCTGCACTAGGGAGCTGAGGTCTGATGGTGGGGGCAGCACCTCCATCTGTATTCTACCCGATGCAGAGGTGGAGGACGAGGATGACGAGGTGCTGGTGGTGGTGTTATTGTTATTAGTGGTGGAGGTGGAGGAGGCAGGATGTCTGTCATCCTCCTGCAGGTACCGTTTCTTTTTAGAAGGAGGCGGACTCCCCTCCCTCTCATCAGCGCCCCTCCTCTGGGTTTTGTGAGGCTCATCATCAGGGATGGCCAGCCCTTTAATCCTAAGGCACTCAGCGGTTTTTATAAGGCTGGGCAGTTCTGACTGAGCCACGTCCACTTGACCCAGGTACATGTAGTCCATTAGGTACTCAAGGTCCTGTCTCCGCACATCCTTCAGCACAATAACTATACTGGTGCCGGTGGTAGAGGTAAATATTTCACTAAAGTATTCACTGCACGTTGAGAGCACAAACTTGTGGGCTGGGTAGACCTGCCCATCGCAGGCCAGCGTGACATCGGTATAGGTGTGCTGCAAGGCAAGGCAGGGGAAGGTTAGCAAATGAAGGGAGGGGGAAAATTTACTAATGGTGCTCATGGTGCTCAGAAGTAAGTATATGACAGTAGTTTTACAAAAATGCATGAACACTACAATCACATGATCAAGTCTTACCATTGAATACTTTCTCAGATGAAAAATAAATAAAAAAAAAATAATGATCATCTATAAATTTTCATTATTAAACATTTCATAATAAGGAATATCTTGGAACATTTAATATACACTTCATAGCATCCTTCATATTACATTAATTTATGTAACACATACACTTGGATAGTTCATTGTAGTACAAATGTTTGACTGAGACAAAATACACAATAAACAATCACAAAATATTCACGTACCTTTTCTCGCAAACCCGAGAGAACTTGGAAGAACGTAGACTTGTGGTTATTCCACTTTAAGGACAGAAGACCTTCCTCCATCTTGCCAGCTGAAGAGGACAAAGAATTCAACACTGAGAAATCTTCATCACCACAAAGTATTCACTGTTATCTATAATGAAATCTCTCCACTTTGTCAATAAATACCATCTATGCATGTATATTATGTATTCTTACTACTATTTATCATTTATCACCGGTCACCTACATTATAATCTTTCCCACTTTTGTCATCTCTTCCCTATTCAAACTCTCCATATGATACACCTCTCTGGACTCCCTTACACCTCAGCACAACCTGTACTCATACTCACACCAATTATACTGTTCCAGGAAGCAGCTTATGAGGTATTGCAACACTATTCTACCAATCTGACAAAAGATTTCTGAATGTAAAGAGTACCTAATTTTTAGGTATTTGTAAACATTACATAAGTTTGTACTTTGAATAATCAATAAATCCAAAGGAGAAATAGGAGAGCATGTGACAACTAAAGGGAGAGGAGAGGAAGTGCTTGGGGGTGTGTGCAACACGTTTGGAAGCAGGGTGACCTTGAGTAGGAGCGTGTGGTGTGCACCCTCACTTTTTGTTAGCTGAAATAATTTTCCTGGTCTTCTAACCGACTGTTTACACTGAATGGAACATTTCAATTATATGATTACTACTAATAATGATAAATTTATTTATTAATTCTAAAGAATGAGTACTTATGAATAAATTCTAAATTAGCATAATCTAAACAATCCAATATATCATATAATTTAGAAGTTCATTTCAAATACACTCAACTTTTATATTACCTAAAGCCCTTACATTATTATATTTACTTTTATTCTAGTTTACTTTTCTAAACCAGAACAGGAGAAGACATTGCAAACAGAAGATTCCTATCTCAGAACAAAAGACAGACAATGCTGGGAGAAGGGAGTCCTCATAGGTAAGCACACGATACATTATCCTATGAGCTTTAATTCTACCATGACTCGGATTTCTCATGAGTGGCATGACAAGACAGGACACCAAGCTACAGGGTTGCAGTGTGTGTGTGTGTGTGTGTGTGTGTGTGTGTGTGTGTGTGTGTGTGTGTGTGTGTCCCTCCTGCTTGCCTGTCCTTCAAGACCTGTTATGGTAAGAAACACAGAAGCAACCCAGGCTGTCTGGTGTGGGTCTCCTGTAACCAGCTACCCAGCCATATACAGAAGTCTATACCCTCACTCAATTCATTCACTAACTATAAATTTATACAGGCAATTATACATAGGTAAAAGTTAACACAAGCTAGTGCATACCAACTCAAGCATGAAAGCTGCTTATTCATTTAGTTTTCTTTCTGACTTGAATATTACATAATCAATAGTTACTTAAATAAAGAAATTATCATAATCCAAACATTAACTTGTCTGGTTGACTTATTTACCAACTTCCTAAAATTTGCCACTTAACACCAATTCAAGCATAAGCATTGCACACACTATACCGACTTGACCAATATAGCAAACTGAGGCTTCAAGTTACTATGCCCTTTTAAAGTAATCAATTATTCTAGCACCACTTCTGAATAAGGCGTTCTCCCTCTTCCATCTCTCTCTCTCTTTGTGTGCCCCTCAGATAGATTCAGGGATATAACATTACCTTTATTGTGTTCCTAGCATGCATTTCAAGAAACTTCCCATGACGCCAGTACAAAGCATGACTTTCATTGGGTTATGCTTATGGTTAAAACATGACTCAACGATGCCAGACGCTGCTAAAGGTGCTCTGATGTCAGCGTAAGTCAGCGCACTGGGGACTTGCCTATACATTTGTATTATCTTGAGTAAAGATACAACTATATGCATAGTTGTATGGGTGGAATGTTATAGGTGTATTGATGTTAAGTAAGTGTGGATGTAGTATGTATGTATGGGTTTGTGTACAGATGAAGACGCGTTTTTTTTTTTTTTTCGTTTTACACGATTTCATACATATTGATTTCATATCTTAAAAACGTATATGATTTTACGTAACTACTTCACAGAAATACACGTCTCCCATATGTACTTTTGTGAATTATGTCCACTATTCCATGAGTATGGACATGTGTATGCGTAAATAAATCCACCAAGGCGTGAGAGTGCAGTGAAGCATGGGCGACTGGTGAGCTGGCGATGGCAACACAACAAGGTAAGAGGACAACAGACGCAGAAATTCGTCCCTTCCTAAGAACGAGATGACTCAACCACTCACTCACTCCCTCTCCGTCCGTCCCTCCCTCCTTAATTCTCCCAGCCCCCTCTCCCACTCACTCACTCACCATGCCGGCCACACCCCACTTACACCACTTATGTACACAAACCAACGCACTCACAGACACGTGGAAGGAAAGTCAAGCAATGAATGAATCTGAGACATGAGGGTATACGAAAGAGAGAAAAGGGAGGTTGGAAAATAAAAATAAAAAAAGGGAGTGGTGATTGCGCGGGTGTTGGTGACTCACACAAGCTACGCCTCGTCCCCATGCTCCCCTAGAACCCCCCCCCCAGCTTCACTTGGGTACCATAAACTATCTGCTACACAATTATAAAACGTTTGTTCCCGCATTAACCTCAAAAATTAACATATATCATTTGCTCACTCAATCCATTTAACCACTGGAGAAAGAAAAACACTTAGGAACTTGAGATACTTCCCCTGGATTCGTAATAACTGCGAATAAACCTAGAAAACCTGTTAATTTCACGACCGCCATTGCGCATATCCCTGCCTCAACCTCCCATTTCAGTGATTTTATCACATTCCTCTGCATTTCACACTTATCTGTGGGTTACAGTTTGAGAAGGAAGGTCTTGTCACTTACCTCCTTCAGTGTCCGCCGCTAAGAAGGCCGTCTGGCGGATGGGAAATGCATAAAACCGTCTAGCTGGAGTGAATCGTGTAGCCCATGTTTAGCTTCTCAAGGTCAGCCGCTCACAGGCTCAGGCAAGGCCGCTCAGTCTTTTAAAATTTGCCACATCACCTCCATGCATCGGTTTTCCCATCCCCTTGTGATGGTTCTAAATATGATCAGAATGTCTCCTTAGCTTGAATGCAGCTCATTGTATTTTGGGGTATGCTTGTGCAGGAAATGCGTAAAAGATATTGGGAGGATGTGCAGCAAACGTTAAGCACTCACGTCCTGCTTTTGCTTCAGACTTTGCCTTCGGTTTCTTACTAATCTGACATTAGTGTTTTTTCTCAAGTTGCCATTAAATAAGTAAGGGCTCTTATATATTCAAAAGTTTATTTGCTTTGTCATGAAGTTGTAGCTTTAACATAAGAGGTTAAATAAAGAGAAGGAAAGATCCGGGTGATGTATTCGGACGACAAGAACGAGACTGGAAACGTAACACGCGGAGGAACGTTGCCAGATGTCCCTTCCCTTGCGTTCCCACAATGTCAACGTACTTACTAAAGACGCACATTTAATTACGCTTCAATACTCTGACTAATTCTATGACAGACAGGCGCTGATACAACCTTACGACTTAGATAAAATAAATGTGTTCATCTGCTTATTGTAATCTGCGTGATGAAAGAAAATGGATGAGTTGTACATTGCCAACAAAAGCATCTATCGAGCAAGGCTTCACGAGGCTGCTATCAATGCAATATATTAACAGAATTTGAATTTTTAGTAATGCATGTGGCTTTAATATCCATGCATTTCGTTATTAGATGTAAATGTGAGCTGATGGTGGTTTATCACGTGAAGAAAATAGTGCTTAACTCAGAATGTAAAGCCATTTGGTAGCTATGTGCTTCAGTATGTTGTAATTTTTTCCCCCAGTTCTAGGAAGTATACAGGGGAGAGCAGTTTCATATAATGCGAGTGACTGGTGGTCTACTTCAGTCCTGAAAGATAATAGAACAAGAAATAGATAGAACGTTATAAGCTTTAGACACCGTTCTTTATACGTATTTATGTAATCAATATAAGAACTTATACCTTATACTATTCGCCGTAAATATTGGATATTGCGTTACCCCTCTACTAAGAAACATTACTCTCATATAGTTAACCTAGGTACTGTGTCAACAGGGACTTTGGTGTTTGTATATTTATAGAGAATATATACTTTCTACGTGCTACATTGGGAATGCCACGTGTAACCTATAGAGGATAGACAAACTGCTGGCTCCTAATGCACGAACTTCAACGTATATTGAATAAACTGCCATTTAATTTACGCTGGATATATAAAGACTGTAGAAAAGGTTACTGGTCAATTTTATAGATACAGAGAAATATACAATGCTTTATCACATCACCATCATTATCCAACCAGCTAACTATTTATTTCCTTTTTATTCAGTTTTTTTTTCCGATTTTTTGTTTAACTCAAGCGCTGTCCCTCGCTGCCCCAGGGAGAGTTGGTCACCAGTGCCACACAAGAACAATACACTCAAAGTATACATATTGATACTACATATACTTTGCAGTAGACCATTACTTTCAACTGTACCATACACCATACATACAGTAAATACTGTAAACATCTCATTTTTCTCATTCCCTCACATATACATAAAAATGCACAGAGTACCATGCATTTAAAGTGCAACTGTCTTCAAATTAAATACCATCTCTCTCTCTCTCTCTCTCTCCACACAAGCAAGAATAAGAAATAGAACAGAAATCTGACAATGTTTTAACACTTGCAAAACTCAACTCTTTTCCTGAATATTAACATAAAATGGAAAAAAAAAAATTAAATGAGAAAACAAAAACAATACTGTTGCTATAGTTCAACCGTCAAACTAACATTTACCAAGATACAGATCCATGTACACTCAACAAGGCTGTAGACAAGTGTATGTACTTAGTCATTACAAAAGTAGCAAAAACATCTGAACAGGTTTTGTTTAGTGGTACTTAACACCATTTTTTTTTTTTTAACATTTACATATAATACCAACATCAGCCTCTCTCCCATTAAAGTGGAAGTCTATAAAACAAAATGTACATTAAGTTTACAGGCCTTGATAAAGATTTCACTGAGCAATTGAATGCAACCCACATGATCTATGATACATACATACATACACAAACCAAGTAGATGCCTATACACAAGCTGTACAGTTTTGTCATCTTATATTGCTCTAGTACCACCTGACACAATATACCCAATTCATTAACACTACACACTAGGAACAACCGAGGCTCCTCCAGTACAAGAACTAGTCTTCTCTAACACAAGCACAACGACACTTACAATCACACACCACACATCATATAAGCACTTGTATTCTTAAATGCTGTGTCTTTGAATCATGGCTATTTTTCAAAGACCACAGGCATAGTTAGATAGGTTTTCAAGGTATTTTCTCCAACTGATAGTGCAGGATCCTCATCAAACTAACATTAGAATTGTGAAAACACTTTTGAAACCACAATAACTTCCAATGCAATCTATTGGAAGTAGTTAGGATAATGTGACAAACATGTGAGAATTAGGATCCATGTTATCTGGAAGCAACTCTTGATGGTAGAGTAGCATTGACTGGGAACTGATCAACAACTTATAACTAATGATCTTACTTTTGACTTACAAACTCAGTTTCCTTCTCTACTTTTGTGTTTGATGTAGTACCATATATATATATATATATATATATATATATATATATATATATATATATATATATATATATATATATATATATATATATATACAAAACAATCTAGGGCAAACTGGGGCAATTGAATCTTTCTTAGGTCACAGGAATTCACATCAAATTCTATGCACTCCCAAGGTGGCAGCAATAGTGATGGTGGTGAGCAGGCCTGACAGTGTGTGTGTGAGTCTGACTGAATGTGTGTGTGTGCATCTGTGGTGACTACTGCGCTGGGGAGAAGTAGTTTGGCACGAGGATCCTGGCGTGCATCTCCTTGATTAGCGGCACAGTGTAGGCCACAACTTCATCCCAGCCTGGGTGGCGCCAAGCATTCTCACGTGCCTCCTTCCTCCCCTCCAGAGAGCTATAGCCTGTGTGTAATGGTTAAGCTGAGTTAATTGATTTTACATAACTAATTGAACTAATTGTACTCATTTCTAAAACTTAAATTGAATGTTCTTTCAAAAATAAACTGAGTAGATATGTTACTGGATTAGTCTTTTTATAGATTATATTTATCTTCAAAAAGTAAAATGAACTGTTCTTACACAAGAAGTGTATGGAAAAGTTGAATTAAACTAATTAAAATCAGTATTTCAAAAAGTAAAATTTTCTTTCAAAGTGTACAGCACAATTTGTTTAAAAAAAAAAGTAGAAAAATTTTCCTTTACAATTATGTTTGAATGTTCCAGTCTAACTTAGTAAATATAGGTGGATCCCTTAAAACTACAATCAGGTGTTCTGGTCTTTTGATATTCATTAACATTCCCTTGAAAGTTTTGGTCAGGTGTCTTAGTCTAACATACAAATTACTATCCATTCCTCTTTAAGAATATTTTTTGGTCAATACAAGGTTAAATGACATATCACAAGTTTTCTGTTGTGGGCATTCTCTCTGAAGGAGCCTTAGAAACAAATATTTGATACAGTTAATTAATACAGTATTACAAGTAGTAGTAGTATTTTACTTACTTGACTTTCTTAGATGGTTTCACAGGTTCTTAAATAAGCAAGTCATATTGCATACTATGGTGATAATAAAGCCTAGTTCATTTTATAAACATCTGCAACATTTGACTATTTGTTAATAGCAAAATAGGAATGGGATATAAGAATATTTGCATTTTCTTGATCATTTGGCTACTTGCAGAATCTTTCAGCATCTACTTCAATTTCCAAAAGCAGATACTGTTCCTACTTCCGACAATGTAAAAGAAACCTTTACATTCTTCTTTCCTCCATATGGAAACTACCTTCAACAACACAAGCAGGATGACAGGCATTGCTGGAGGCCAAAGACTATCTGATTAAAACATGTATCACTACTTACTGCTGTGTCTGCCATTTGATTCTTTGCCAGGCCTCAGCAAAACATACATGCACAAATTTCAATGGCAATTATGTTCATAGAGTGTGTCTCCTTTCTTACAATGGTGTAATGTTCCGACAATAAGTGAATGCTGTGATGGTGCTTTCTGTAGCAGTGTACTTTCTTACTAAAAAAAAAAAAAAAAAAAAAAAAAAAAAAAAAAAAATATATATATATATATATATATATATATATATATATATATATATATATATATATATATATATATATATTATATATATTATATATATATATATATATATATATATATATATATATATATATATATATATATATATATATATATATATATATATATATATATATATATATATATATATATATATATATATATATATATATATATATATGAGGATACCTCTCTTAACTGTTATTTCTTTAAAGGACATTTTAACATTTAGTAGGGATATTCTTCTTGGAGACAATGATCTTGATAACTTCAGCACAACAGTGTTGCTTAAACGCGTTACACTTAAACTTTGTAATGCTAATCTTCCTACACTGTTAGTCTTAGCAAATTCATCTCCAAAATAGAACATGAGGAGCATTTCTCCATCAAATCATGAAAATGAAGAAAAAAGAATACTTTAACAAAAGCAATGCTCTCAGTGTATACAGTATTGCATAAATCATGTTAGGAAGAATGGAACATCTTCCTTCATGATTCTTTTATGCATGATGTGTAGTGGGAAAGAGTTACTGATGTCAAGAGAGTGTAAGACAAGGTGACACTGAGGTCCTGCCATCCCATCCTCCAGCCTGGCATTGTCCTCTAAACACCTGGCATGGTATAGCATAATGACAACACTAAAGTCATGCAAAAGACATTGTTACTTATGCACACTGGCACAAAAAAAGATATGCAAAAGAAGCAACAAAACAGTTGAGATAATAGATAAAAAGAATAAAAAAACATGCAAAAGAGAAAACACCATAATGGATATGAAATAGGATTTACTATTTCTTTTCTTTTACCTTGAAGGGAGTTGATTCTCCTGCTAGAAATATGAGGAGTTTAGGAACATATTCAGTTAATAAGTTGGATATGGAGGAAAAATCTTGAAAAAATAGCCCCACTGTACTTGCATTTCTGTATTATAATAGGTTTCCTTTTTGAGAGACCAAACTGATATCTAACATTGCATCTTAACTTGAATAAATCAATAAACAGTATATAATTAACTAATGCTTCTCATGACCTTAACAATTATTTCCTTGCTCCTTTTGTAATTATTTGAGAAGTTTGCTTCACTAGGATTATCTGAAGATACACCACCCATAGCAAAGGTACAGTGAATCTAGTGGCACTTAATAACACTTTAGGTTTACATTGTCATTACTTAATCTCCTAGCTTCCTACTCTGTGTGATGATACAAGTAAGACCTACTTGTTCTGATGTGGCATTGGATTAAGTTTAGAAATAATCTTCATTGTAGAGTGGCAAATCCCCAGGTGATGCCTTGTGAGTACTAACTTGTTCCTACTCATGCTGCAGGTCTGATCACAGTAACAGTACAAAGATGGTAACACTGCTCTGGTATGGAAATGCCATTCCAAGTTTTGATCACCTCTATAATACATTGTTTACTACAACTAACACACCCATTGCGGAAAAAAAAAAAAAAAAAAAAAAAAAAATTACAGATTATAAAATCCATAAGAAATGTCAGATGTAAACATTACCAATCATACAATAAGAATAGAAAAATTGAATGAACAAACAAAAAATTGAGCACAACATTTACCAGCTCTTTATTGGAATCTTTGTACTTTTTATGCTATTTTTGTCTTTAGTCTGTCAGTCTTATGAATAAACTCAATGAATGTCTTGCTATTGCTACAATGCATACAGAATTATAGCAAAAAGAAAAAAAACTTAGCTTGTCATAGAAATTACTTAGTTTTGATCTTACTATTCAAAAATTATCAATTTGTCTTATTGAAAAACTTAAAAATATATTCCAACAGAGAATATGTTCTTATTGTTTTTCTTTACTGAAATGTTTATTCATTTGTTAACTCTGACTTTTAATATCACTAAATACAACTTAACAAGTAATGTACTGTCCGGGTCACAGCGAATAATGAAGGATTTTGAGACTTAGCATTTTCCTTTAAGTACAAATACTGTAGTGCATTTACAAACATTTCCCATGATTTACACACATGACAGAGTAAATACCTATGAGTAACTGGAGAGAAAAAAAAAAAAAAAAAAAAAAAAAAAAAAAAAAAAAAAAAAGTTACCATTGCCAAACAGTAATTAAAGACAAACAATTTGAAACGACATAGTGATGATTATAATAATATAAGAGTGGCAGTGAAACACACACACACACACACACACACACACACACACACACACACACACAAAAAAAAAAAAAAAAAATAAATAAATAAATAAATTAAATAAATAAAAAATCTATATAACAAAGTTTGGATGCATGCAATTACGAAATAAGAGAAAATAATATCATGATGAATCATTTTAATTCTTTCAGAACCCATTCACTGTCTGTATTCAGACTGACATTCATTTTGTGCACAAGCCCTAACTCATTGCCTCAACAAAATGAATAACTGAGCTGAGAGCTGACAGGAAGAACAAGAACTGTTAGAGGGAAAAAAATTATTGTGAGAGCGCTAATGAATGCAAAGGTCATGTGTTCTGAGGAACAACTTTTCAAACGATGAGGCATCATTAGATGTTATCAATAAGGGATTAAAAGCAAAGAACTTGTAACAGTTTATAAAATTTAGTAAGTGAAGTAACTTACCATAATTTCATTAGACTATAAGTGTTCTCAATTAAACTACGTACAGAGACTTTACTTTTTTGCAATATTTATTTCACACACACACACACACACACACACACACACACACACACACACACACACACACACGTACACTATATTCAACAACTATGTGGTTTATTTACAGTAGGAAGTTTGAAAATTTACAACGAACTACGAGTCTCTCCATGACTGATGGATGCTATCAAACTTTCTGGGAATGAAAGAGGAAACATTCTGAACAGGAGGGAAGAACTGTCTGTAGGAACATTGCATGTATTTGTCTTATGGCACAAACCTGTCCCTTATCCCACTTCCCAACAGTATCTAATAAAAAAAAAAATAAATAAATAAAAAAAAAAAAAAATAAATAAATAAATAAATAAAAAGTATAAATTTATATTATAAAATAAGTAAATACAGGCATTTACTTATTTTTCATGTGCCTTGAAGAGGAGACTACAGAAACACTACATATGTAATGACTGTTTCCTCTACAGACCAAACACCTGAGACAGCCTTCACCTACTGACCAAATAGAACAGTTTCTGACCAGAGTGAGCCTTACTTTCTTCACCTGACCTCAGAGGAGCACAGCAGCGGGGGTCAAGGCACCACGGCACTCCCTATTGTGTGGGGCTGAAGGTGTTGGGGGTGAGGATACGGGAATAGTACTCTTCTATTAGGGGGACTGTGTAGGCAACCACTTCGTCCCAGCCGGGCTTGCGCCATGCAGACTCCCGGTTCTCCTTGCGGTCGGCCAGACTCCTGTAGCCTGCATGTGGAAGCATTGCCACAGCCGGGTTAGAGCCCCACGAGTGTCAGGTCTCATCGGGTGACGGTGGGAGCTGAATGGTTAGCTCTTGCAGGTTTTGGGTTGACTAATTGAATTACTGTTCAAGATATTATGTAAATTATGCAAGATAGTTAATGGAACATGATACTGAGTGGAAACACAGGATGAATTGTCAGTACTCTATTCATCCAGTATTTTGGTTGTTGCTGAAAGGCACACCATTAAAAAATGTGCAACAACTTGAAAAATAATGTACCTATTTCATCCCACATTTGCTATTGCCATTACATCTCATGTATCTTGATGATGATATGCACACTTCAACTTTTGATAACAAATGTAGGGTTGTATTATATGACAGTTCCATCTGCTGTGTTATACCGTTTGCATTTTGCTTAATAGGGATTTATTACTTAATTTTGTGCTTTTGTACAATTTAGGTAATAAATAACATAAACTTGATTGGCCAGATGTCAACCATTCAGCTCTCACTCCAACACTTGCCACAGAAATCATAAGTCCTTAGGAAGATTTTGAAAAAAAAAAAAAAAAAAAAAAAAAAAAAAAAGGAAGTAATATAAGATGTTAATGCTAAAGGTAACTAAAACTACATAAAAATTATAACAAAGCTTGACTAAAGAAAATAAATACAGTGCTTATATAAACTGAGTCATATGAAGATGCATCAAGGCAACACCACACTAGGGATGACTTACCCAAAGGTTTTAAAAGATTTGGGCTCCAATTCCTCCTTTACTACTTCCCTCCCCTTCTCAATCAGAAGCACACAAACACACACTGAGGCTGAAGGACAATGCCTGAGCCCAACATTTGAGTATCAGGAGGTAATTCTTCTACATCCATTAACTATCAATGCCATTATTGTTCTAAAAAGAATCCATTTTCCACAATATGCAAAGTTGGGAAATTACTAACAGAGTATATAAAAAGAGGAATACTGCACCTTGCAATATATCAAAATACAATCAAATAAGCAAATTAAAGTTCAAGAAGCATATACTTACTGAAAACATAAGAGCAAATATATTCTTACTAAAAACATAATAGTAAACATATCAAAGAAAAATAAAGAAAGGAATGACTGCCACCACTTAGAACCATGAACCACCAGCTTAGAAAATTAACTCAAATGTGAAGTGAAGAAACCAAAGGCAACTTGATGACTCACTGAGCCCTCCAAGTCTCCCAGTGTGCCACCCTGGATGAAGTGCAAACCCCACACCAACACTTCAACACCCACAGCAACACAGCATTGCAGCCAACACTGCCACACCAACACTGAGTCACCGCCACTCTCATTTCTCAAAAATCTGGCTGCAATTTGATCTTTGAGACAATAGAAAGAGCTAAGGTCCTGAACTTGTCAAATAGATCCTTACACATAACACATGAGGTTCCCAATTAATGTAGCAGCTGCACTCATTATGGCATTCATATATATGAATAATCAATGATACATGGTGTTGTATAATAATGATTTAGCATAAGGCACCTTCTCTTTCATAAGGTGGGCATAATGAAAACTATAAGTGTTTCCAAAAAAAAATTTATGCATAACAAAAGCCGGTCATTATGATAAAAGGTTATGCCACAAGATATGCAGTAAGGATTTACTTAATTCAAGCTTTATATACCTGTCTGTTTGGGTACAGTTGTGATTTGGTATCAAGTGCTGCCTGCCAAGGTATCAGGTGACACATTCCCCATGCAGCTCAGGACAGACATTTCAATATAGCATCAGACACTCCACTACACCCTTTGTGAGCACTACCAAGAGGCTCTTTTACAGTGGTGAATAATGTAAAGAAATTGCTCTTTTGTATTGGTGAATGGAGTGAATAAAGTGGTAAGAGAACCACAAAAATAATGAATTTCCTTTAACTGCATTTATGCACATATTTTGTGGGAAGTGACTGGGAACAAAAGGATTATTTTCTTTTCAATTCTATATCATTAATGATAAGTTACTTAAATGAAATATACATATTAGTGAGAGTGTAGCTGCAAGTATAAGGAGACTCCAGTGTGTGTTTGAGCTTCACCTTGCAACACTATCAGACTGGTTATACAGTGACTACCTCTACTGCTAATTTGCTGCAAGCCCAAACTCTCTACATAAAGTACTTGTCAGATGCTGCACATGCAAGTACGCACAAAGTTAACAAAAAAAATTTACCCACAAAAAAGTATAAGAAATATCTCAATATTTTCATTTGGACAATGTGTGTGTGCTTCATGATGCTGAAATGGAAATGCACCACACAACACTTAAGTCTTGCATAGATACTTGGGGTGTAATGTGTATACTCTTCATTTTTAGTATGGTGAAAGGAATAAGGGAAAAAATAAAAGTGATAGATGACCAAACTTCACAAGCCCCACAATGATCAATAAACACTGGAATATGGCTTGTGGCTCCAATTCCTGTTTAGTGTTATTTTGCTTCTTCATCAGAAACAACACAAATACAAGTGGTCATCTAACAATTGTTCAAACATGGCTGCTTAGGATGACTTGATATTGATATTTCCTGAAAGCAAATGTTAATATACGAAACTGTATACATACATGTGACTTGTTGTGATGATCTCAAGGAGTAAGAAATGATGAAACAATTGTCTTGAAAATTGTACTAAAGCCTCATTCTCTTTCTCATATCCGGGAACAATAACAGTCTTCACGTATGTGATTAAAACCGATGAAGTTTTATCTGAGAATACTTGTGCTTTGACTGTCTGACTGCCTTACCACCCACAACCCACACACAAAAACGAATCCCAAATTCTGTTAATTTAGGCAATATATTTTGGTAATATATGTATGATTTGAAAAAATATATATATAAGACATTACATGCAAAATGCCAAAACTTAATATAAATAAAACTGCACCACATAATTCTGAAACACATCAGAAAGGTAGTATGTGCGGCAAATAATGAACAAAGACATCTAGTGGCTGGCAAGTGAATCGTATGGCACTACTACTAGGTGAGGTTTTAGTGAACACAGAAGAGTGATCCAGAGTACTGAAGAGTTGTGAGCCACAGTAACACGTCCTGCAGTGGGGACCCAGACAAGGGAACACCAAAAAAGTTGGTCTGTGGTATTTTCTTATTGTACATGTGATGGAAATGTTTAGCAACACTTAATAATCCATACATGATACAAATAACAACGTTGAATAATAAAATGGCCATCAATCTAATCTATGTAGCTATAATGGTATATTTTTGTCTCAACTTAGGTGTTTAAGATTAAAACATAAAAAAAATATTAAACAGAAGGTTCATGCAGATATCTGTGTACCACTTGGCCCTCAAAAATTTGCTTCACACCATACAAGTATTCTCTATATATGGAAGCTATCTCTTGGCAATCTCCTATGGGCAGCCAGATCAATCCATCCCATCCTGAAAATACCACAGACTGCTTCACGACAACACCTGGACCAACATCCCAAGAAAGCAGCACAGCTCAGAGCAGGACACTATACTACCAACACAGCAGGAACACTCAGCACAGCATAAGAGATAAACAATGGACAGACAGGGAGGGAATCAGGACTGACAAGGAAGCTGAGGAGATGTAATGTTGTACTTACACCAGATGTGATGGACATTGTACAGGCGCCCGACCTGAGAGAAAAATCCGCCAAATGCTTCATTGTTAGCTTGGCGGAAGTGGATTGCCCTTGACCAGTTGTTGCCCCACTCAATCATGGTGCCCGGCTGGTGAGGGTGTTAGGACATCAGATTATAATAAAATAAGGAAGGCTGCAAGGAGTCATTTGGGTTACATGTGGTAGCTCCTATTGTACATGTGGAAGTCCTTGTGTGTTAGGTAGACGGATACTATGTGAGGCATCAATAAAATCATCTTCAGAATGATTAATGTGTTTCTTTGGGTGAAAACAAGATTATGACCATGTGCCTCTTTAGGTTGATTTATCTATACTTCCATGGGAAAATTAAAGCATTGTTAGTCTTCTTATCATTATTATTCAAATAGCTCCATTAATAAAACTGCCTACAAATTAACAAACCATGACTGACAAAACCTGCAAAAAATGTCAAGGCAACCACAAATTAAGTAAACAGTCATCACATGAACCAAATACAGTGGAGACTCAATACTCAATCTTAATTAATTCCAAATGGCTGTTTGAGTATCAAAAAGTTCGACAAATGATACCTACAAATCAGGTAATTCGTTGTAATGTTAGAAAAATCTCAAGTTTGTAAAAATTTTAGTTTTTTTTTTTTTTTACAATTTTGATTTGTATATACCATAAGTGAAGGCTGGTGATAGATGGCTCAGAAGAAGAGGGGGGAAGGGTGGGGAGGAGGAGGGAGGTAGCCGGAGGATGAATCACTATCCACTAAAACGTTGTTGTCGCTTTTCTCCTGGTGTGATTCCTGTGAATCCACTAATGACTAATGGAGGGCTGTGGCTCACTAACACTTACACTCACTAAGTTCCTTATTTTTATCACTATTAAGCCTCTTTGGTACCATCATAAGTTTCCAAATGAAGAACTACCGAGAGAACGCAGGAGAATGTTGTTTTTCCAAAGACACAGCAGGATTAGGGATGCGTACCAGCATCCGGTATACCGATATTACGGTGTACCAGTATACCAGTAATGCGGTATCAGAACGGTACAGTGGCAGCTGTGAGAAGGGAAATGACATAGCTTTGTATATGACCGAATGTCGGCCATTTGATTACCAGATATTATCACCACTAATAAGCCTTTGGTGTTAATGTAAGTTTATAAATGAAAAACTACAGACAGAATGCAGGAGTATGTTATTCTCATGACCATGGCAGCACGAGTCACAACTGGGGGATGGGAAAGGAGGACGCCAGGGAGCCTTTGTTTACAACCATGTGTGTGGACGTTCGACTGTCAGATATTTTTTCAAGTATTAAATCGAACTTTTGCATTCGAGTATTGAAAAGTTTGAGTATTTAGACATTCAAGTATTGAGTCTCCACTGTATTGATGAAGCCATGGAATAACAACCATACATATCCATACACTCCCTGAATACTCACTCTCAGTATTGGAAGGGTAATGCATCAGTGAAAATTATCACTGAAGCTTCCTTGCTACTCTTGAAATCGAACCCAAACAAAAACTGAGCTACAATCTCTCTTGATTTCTTAACTCTTCATAAACATTGCTCTCTATATAATCTTTACTCAAAAAATTTCCCAATGATATTTCTTCACTTACTTTCCCAATAAATGAATTGGGTATATTTTTCTCAATCCCAGCTTATATCTAATTCCCTCTTTATCAACAACATAATTTCTCTTGACTAATGAACTATCAACATCTATAAAACCTCACTCAGTGCTACACAAAACCACACTTTCCATGTACAGTATTAATCAGTCTGAAACTCCACACTAAGAAGGCAACAAGTATTCCTCAGTAATTCCATTAGGGTCTTGCAGTAGCTTACCTGTCTCCTTCACTCACCTTGAGAAAGTATGAGCGAATCTCGTATATATTTCCTCCTTCGCGTGGAGTGACTGGCGGCCAAAAGCTAAAGGGAAGAAGGAACTGATTTGTGCGTTGTCGAAGGTATTGATTTCTGTCCTGGACCAATTTTGAGAGGTCCTGCAATGGGGAGATAGTAATGTAGTAGATGTCAGGAATGTAAGTAAGAGGGATTGGCAATAATGTGTGTGTGTATTTACCTAGTTGTATTTACCTAGTTGTAGTTTTACAGGGCTTGGCCTTTATGCTCGTGTGGCCCCGTCTCCATATCTACACTTATCCAATCTTACTTTAAAAGTATGCACACTCGATGCAGACACTACTTCTTCATTTAAACTGTTTCACGTCTCAATACATCTTTGCGGGAAACTATATTTTTTAACATCTCTCAGACATCTTCCTTTTCTCAGCTTTTTACTATGCGATCTTGTGCTTTGGATGTCATATTCTTCTCTCAGGATCAGTTTCTCATTATCCACTTGGTCCATTCCGTTGATCAATTTAAAAACTTGTATCAGGTCTCCTCTCTCCCTTCTTTGTGTGTATGTGTGTGTGTGTGTGTGTGTGTGTGTGTGTGTGTGTGTGTGTGTGTGTGTGTGTGTGTGTGTGTGTGTGTGTGTGTGTGTATTTATCTAGTTGTTTTGTACAGGGTTCAAGCAGGACTCATAGTGTCCTGTCTTCATGTCTCCACTTATCCAATTTTTCTTTAAAGTTATGCACATTATGTGCTGTAACAACTTCATCACTCAATGCATTCCATTTTTCTACCATTCTGTGTGAAAACTATATTTTCCAATATCCTTCACACATTGTCTAATTCTAATCTTCTTTACATATCCTCTTGTTCTTCTATCTTCTTCTGTCACCCGCACTAGATCTTTCTTGTCTATTTTTTAAATGCCATATACTATTTTATACCTTGTTATTAGGTCTCTTCGTTCTCTTCTACAGTAATACTCTGCTTAACAAACATTCGTCTCACAAATTTCTGGTTTAACGTACTATATAAAGTTAGACCAAAAAGTCCGCATAACGTACAACCATATCCGGTTTTAGCAAATTTTCTGGGTTTGAATTTGCCGGGTGAGGGACCAAACGCGGCAGCTTTGCTGTGACTGGCTGGCTCCCCGCCTCTGTCTCTAGCTTGTAGCCACTAAACTCTTGTACCACCCGTGGCCCAATTCACCATATATTATATTATACAGTGCAATATATTATTCATCTTAGTGTTTTACACTACTTGATATTGTGTACAAATTGTTAATGAGAATTAATCCATTAGTTGTGAATAAATTGTGTCGTACTTGACAAATAGTGGTGTTCCATGTCAAAACATTTATCTGACATTGGTTCAAAGCTGTAAACACCCTCATTCACTGTAACTTGGTTGAATTTATACCGGAAATACGGTGTGCTCTATGTTTGCACTTTTAAGGGTGCAAATCCTTATTTGAAGTAGAACTGCGAATGTTTGAACAAGTGTATTATTCCAATCTGCCGTTCAACTCGGATAGATGTCAGTGTGGCTGAGATAGTGTCAGCTGGAGCTGCAGTGTCCATTGTCCAGTGTCCCAGTGTGTGGTGTTGAGTGATTACTTACTGTGTTGTTTATAGTAGATGTCATATATTAGAAGACCCAGACACTAGGTAGGGACTTTACATGAATTCTTATGTTTCCATTGTATTGTCATTTTCTTCACTAAAAACTTGGGGATACTTGGTTATTAATGGTTAGGTATATATATATATATATATATATATATATATATATATATATATATATATATATATATATATATATATATATATATATACACACACATATATATATATATATATATATATATATATATATATATATATATATATATATATATATATTTTTTTTTTTTTTTACCTATGTGGTATGTTGGGGACCAGCCCAGAATGCATCCCCCCTATTTCCATTATTTCCTATGGGAAAATTACATCCGTTTAACAAATTTTCGCTCTATGAACAGCTTTGACACCCCCTATCCTGTTTGTTAAGCCGAGTATTGCTGTACCTTGTAAGGTTGGCAGTCCCATTTCCTTCAGCTTTTCCTCATATGTTAGATCCTTTAGTTCCGAGACCATCTTTGCAGCTATCTTCTGGATCTGTTCTAATCTTCTTATACATTTTCTAGAGATGTGTGTGTGCGTGTGTTTACCTAGTTGTATGCTACAGGGTTCGAGCGGAGCTCTTAGTGACCGTCTCCATATCTACATTTATCTAACTTTCCTTAAATTCATGCACACTTTTTGCAGTTACAATATCATCACTTAATCCATTCCAAATATCCACCATCCTATTTGGAAAACTGAACTTCTTAATGATCCTTAGACACTATCTTTTCATGATCTTGAAATGTCCTCTTGTTTGCCTATCTCCATCCTCTGTCAGTGTTACCAAGTCTTGCCCATCTATTTTTTCCATATGGTTTACTAACTTGTACATCGTTATTAGGTCCCTTCTTTCCTGTCTATCCTTCAAGGTTGGTAATTCCCTTTCCTTCAGTCTTTCTTCATAGGGAAGATCCCTTATTTCTGGGATAATTTTTGTAGCAGTGCTTTGGATTCTTTCTAGCTTCTTGATGTCTTTCTGCCTGTATGGTGACCATATCACTGCTGCATATTCCAGTATAGGTCTTATCATAGTGGTTCTTATCTTTTTCATCATATTCTTATCCATTTAAATGAATACCACCTTGATGTTAGTTAGTGTCTTGTATGATGATGCAAATAGTCCAATTATATGTCTTTCTGGAGTCAGGGTGTCTTGTATAATGACACTCCCAGGTCTTTCTCTTCACTCCTTTTCATTATAATTTCTTCTCCCATTTTATATTCCCTTGTAGGTTTTCTATTACTTTTACCCATTTCCATCACATGGCATTTCCTGGTATTAAATTCAAATTTCCACATTTGGCTCCAGTTCCTAATATTGTCAACATCTTTCTGCAATTCCATACAGTCACGGATGTTCCTTATTACTCTCAAAAAACTTTGCATCATCTGCAAACAAAGTTATATAGCTATTCAAACCCCCTTGTATATCGTTGATATATATTTGGAACATAATTGCTGTCAGCACCAAACCCTGTGGTACTCCATTGGTGACTGTGTTCCAGCTTGATGGGTTATCTCTTATCATTGTCCTCATTTTCCTATCTGTTAAGTAGTCTGTCATCCACTTTAAGATATTTCCCTTTATTCCCATGTGTTCTATTTTCCATAGGAGTCTTGTATGTGGTACTCTGTTGAAAGCCTTCTTAATATCTAGATACACCCTGTGTCAACCCATCCATCTCTCCCTTGTACTTCATCTATTACTCTTGTATAAAAGCTTAGTAAATTTGTTATGCATGTTCTTCCTTTCCTGTGTGTGTGTGTGTGTATTTACCTAGTTGTATTGTACAGGGTTTGAGTGGGGCTCATAGTGTCCTATCTCCATGTCTTCATTTCTCCAATTTTTCTTCAAAGTTATGCACATTATGTGCTGTAACAACTTAATTACTTTTCCACCGTTCTACGTGGAAAACTGTGTTTTCCAATATCCTTCACACACTGCCTCATCCCAATCTTCTTTACATGCCCTCTTGTCCTTCCAGCTTCTTCTGTCACCAGCTCTTCCTTGTCAATCTTTTCAATGCCATTTACTATTTTATACTTTGTTATTAGGTCGCCTCATTCTCTTCTATCTTGTAAGGTTGGCAGTCCCATTTCCTTCAGCCTTTCCTCATATGTTATGTCCTTTAGTTCCAGCATCATCTTTGTAGCTATCTTCTAGATGCATTCAAATCTTCTGATATGTTTTTTCAATCTCGGTGACCACACTACTGCTGCATATTCCAACTTTCAATGTATTATACTCGAAATAATTTTTTTCATCATATCTCTGTCCATGTATTAAAATGCCACTGTAATTTAGTCAACATTTTATATGCTAATCCAAATATATTACTTATGTGTTTTTCAGGGTTCAGATTTTCCTGTATAACCATTCCCAGATCTTTTTCTTCTTTAGTCTTCATTATCTGTTCCTCTCCCATCAGATAGTTCCACACCAGTATTCTCTTACTCTTTCCTAATTCTATTATGTGACATTTCTTGGCATTGAACTCTAACTTCCACTTCTTGTTTATATCTTCCTGCAGCAGCAAACAGTCTTCTCGAGTTTTGATTACTCAGCAATTTTGCATAATCAGCAAACAAATTAATATAACTGGTTAACCCACTTTGTATGTCATTTACCTGGAACATAATGGGGCTAACACTGATCCTTGTGGCACTCCACTTGTTAGTTTATCCCAAGATGAATATGTATCTGATCACAGTTCTCATCTCTCTGTCCTTCAAGTAATCCCTTATCTAATCTAACAAGTTCCTCTCAGTCCTCCTATGCTATCTAACTTCCAGAGTAGTCTGCTGTGAGAGACTTTATCAAAAGCCTTTTTTATATCCAGGTATACCGAGTCCACCCATCCATCTTTGCTCTCCAATCCTTCTATTACTCAAGTAAAAACTTAAGAAGTTCGACACACATGACCGTCCTGTCCTGAACCCAAATTGTCTGTTCGATATAACTTGTTCTTCCAGATATTCAACCCATTTTCTTTGATAACAATTTTGCATATCTTCCCCACAATATTTGTAAGTGACACTGGTCTGTAATTTAATGGCTCAGTTGACTTCCCTTCCTTGAATATTGGGATTATGTTGGCTCTCTTCCATTCCAGTGGTACTCTCCCTTCTTTTAATGAACTTGTAACCATTTCCCTAATTGGATCTAACAGCTGCTCAATACATTCCTTTAGTGACCAGTCTGATACACAATCCGACATCATTGCTTTTCTGACATCCAAATTATCCAGTAGTCTTCCAATATCTTCTTTGTGCACTATGATTTCCAGCAATCATCAGCAATGCAATGTCCTATTTGGTTCTGTAAATTCTTCTTCAGTGAACACAGTTTTGAAACTCCCATTCATTAATTCACTCATTTTGTTTGCTGTTTGGTATGTCTTCCCTCCTTTAATTATTCTTCTATTGTTTCCTTATTTTTCATCTTACCATTTATAAATCTGTAGAAAAGCTTGGGTTCATCTTCACTTTTTTGCATCACATCTTTCTCTAAGTTTCTTCCTTCCTCTCTCCTTACTCTAATATATTAATTTCTTGCATGCTTATACTGCTGTCAGTTGTTTTAATTTCTCTGCTTTTTTTAGTTTCTTCCAAGCTTTACCTTTTTCCCTTGTAGCTTCTATACATCTGGCATTGTACCAAGTATGTATACTTTTCTTTACTCTACATATAGGTGTGTGTCTGTCTGTGTGTATTTACCTAGTTGTAGTTTTACAGGGCCTGGGCTTTATGCTCGTGTGGTCCCGTCTCCATATCTACACTTATCTAATTTTTCTTTAAAACTATGTACACTCTTTGCTGACACCACTTCCTCACTCAAACTGTTCCAAGTCTCAACACATCTTTATGGAAACTAAATTTTTAACATCTCTCAGACATCGTCCATTCCTTAGTTTCTTACTATGCGATCTTGTGCTTCTAAAGTCATATTCTTTTCTCAGGATCAGTTTCTCATTATCCACTTGATCCATTCCGTTAATCAATTTATAAACTTGTATCAGATCCCTCTCTCTTCTCTGCTCCAAGGTTGGTAGATCCATAGCCTTTAGTCTCTCCTCATATGTCATCCCTTTAAATTCTGGAACCATTCTTGTAGCCATTTTTGTAGTCTCTAATTTTCTTATGTGTTTCTTTTATGGGGAGTCCACACAACTCCTGCATATTCCAATCTAGGTCTTATTTTAGTACTTATCAATTTCTTCATCATTTCCTTGTCCATATAGTGAAATGCTACTCCAATATTCCTTAGCAAATTATACGCCTCTCTGAAAATTCTATCAATATGGCTTACCGGTTGATTATTTTCTTCCATTGTCACTCCCAAGTCCTTTTCCTTTTTACTTTTTCTAGTTCTACTCCATCTCCCATCTTATAGATTCCCACTGGTCGTCTTTCACTTTTTCCCATTTCCATGACATGGCTTTTGTCCACATTGAATTCCATCTCCCATTTTTGCTCCATTTCCAGATCTTGTTTAAGTCTTCCTGTAGTATTTCACAATCCTCTTTTGTTTAATGACTCTGCACAGTTTCGCATCGTCCGCAAACAGATTTATGTAGCTGTTCACTCCTCTGGCATGTCATTTATATATACGAGAAAAGTATTGGTGCCAATACTGACCCTGTGGCACTCCGCTGTCTACTGTTCTCCACTTGACTTCATATCTTTAACTATCGTCCTTATTTCTCTCCCCTTAAGTAATTCTTCATCCATCTCAATGTGCTTCCTTTAAGCCACCCTTCTCCTCTAACTTCCATAGTAATCTTTCATGTGGCACTTTATCAAAAGCCTTTTTAGATCTAAATAAATACAGTCAACCCATCCTCTCTCTCTTGTACTTTATCAACTATTCTAGAGTAGAAACTCAATAAATTTGTTACACATGACCGACCTTTTCTAAAACCAAATTGGCTATTTGATAATATTTTGTTGTCTTCAAGAAACTCAATCCATTGCTTCTTTATTACTTTTTCACACATCTTGCATATTACACTAGTTAGTGATACCGGTCTGTAATTTAAAGGTTCTTCCTTCCTTCCGCTCTTATATATGGGAACCACCTCAGCTCTTTTCCACTCCACTGGCACTGTTCCATTTTCTATTGAGCATTTTATGATGTTGTATATTGGACTTGCTAGTTCTTCCCTACATTCTTTCAGTATTCTGCCTGAGACTTCATCCGTCCCATTGCCTTTTCCTCATCCAATTCCGTCATCAACTTTTTATTTCAAGCTTGGTTACTTTAATCTCTTTCATATAGACAGTCTCTATTACCCTGTGGTCTTTCAAATTTGGATTCCTTAGTAAAGACCTCATGAAATTTACTATTTAACAGTTCTGCCATACTTTTGGGTCTTCCACCATTCCGTTTCTCCTTTTAACCTTTCTATTGTTTCTTTTTGTCTTATTTTTCCATTTATGAATCTGTAGAACAATTTTGGTTGTTCCTTACATTTTCGACAATGTCCTTTTCATAGTTCTTTCTTCTTCCTTTCTCACCTTAGCATATTCATTTCTTGCTGTTTTGAAGTTTTCCTTATTTTCTGGATTTCTGTTTCTTCTCCACCTTTTCCATGCTCCATCTCGTTTCTCCTTTGTGTGTTTTTTTTTTTTTTTTTTTTTTTTTTTTTTTTTTTTTTTTTTTTTTATATTTCCTAGTTGTATTTCTTCACCAGTCATAATGTCCTTCTCCATATCTCTATTTATCTAGTTTTTCTTTAAATTATGCACACTTTCTGTGACAATTCCATTATCAATGCATTCCATTTTTCCACCATTCTGTGTGTAAAACTGTATTTTCCAATATCCTTCACACACTGCCTCATCCTGATCTTCTTTTCATGTCTTCTTGTCCTTCCATCTTCTTCCGTTAACAGCACCAGGTCTTCTTTGTCTATCTTTTCAATATCATTTACTATCTTATACATTGTTATTAGGTCTCTGCATTCTCTTCTATCCTGTAAGGTTGGCAGTTCCATTTCCTTCAGTCGTTCTTCATATGTGGGGTCCTTTAATTCTGGCACCATCTTTGTAGCAATCTTCTGTATTCTTTCCAATTTTCTTATATCCTTTTCAAAGCTCAGAGACCATACCACTGCTGCATATTCCAGCCTTGGGTGTACCATGCTTGTGACGATTTTTTTCATCATATCTTTATCCATGTAATGTGTGTGTGTAATCCACCTCAGTCGCCTGCTGGTCACCCAGCCAGTCTTCCCCATTACGGAGCGAGCTCAGAGCTCATAGACTGATCTTCGGGTAGGACTGAGACCACAACACACTCCACACAAAAGCGAGGCCATAACCCCTCGAGTTACATCCCACCTATTTACTGCTAGGTGAACACCACACATTAAGAGGCTTGCCAAATTGTTTCCACACTGAACCCGGCCCTCTTGATTGTGAGTCGAGCATGCTAACCACTACACTACATGGTGTGTTGTGTGTGTGTGTGTATTTACCTAGTTGTATTTACCTAGTTGTAGTTCTACAGGGCTTGGGCTTTATGCTCGTGTGGCCCCGTCTCCATATCTACACTTATCCAATCTTACTTTAAAAGTATGCACACTCGTTGCAGACACTACTTCTTCATTTAAACTGTTCCATGTCTCAATACATCTATGCGGGAAACTATATTTTTTAACATCTCTCAGACATGTTCCTTTTCTCAGCTTTTTACTATGCGATCTTGTGCTTCGGATGTCATATTCTTCTCTCAGGATCAGTTTCTCATTATCCACTTGGTCCATTCCGTTGATCAATTTATAAACTTGTATCAGGTCTCCTCTCTCCCTTCTTTGTTCCAGGGTTGGTAGATCCATAGCCTTTAGTCTCTCCTCATATGTCATCCCTTCAAATTCTGGAACCATTCTTGTAGCCATTTTTTGTAGTGTCTCCAATTTCTTATGTGTTTCTTTTATGAGGGGTCCACACTACTCCTGCATATTCCAATCTGGGTCTTATTATAGTACTTATCAATTTCTTCATCATTTCTTTGTCCATGTAGTGAAATGCTACTCCAATATTCCTTAGCAAATTATATGTTTCTCTAAAAATTCTACCAATATGGCTTACTGGTTGATTGTGTTCTTCCATCGTCACTCCTAAGTCCTTTTCCTTTTTTACTTTCTCCAGTTCTACTCCATCTCCCATCTTATAGATTCCCACGGGTCGTCTTTCACTCTTTCCCATTTCCATGACATGGCTTTTGTTCACATTGAATTCCATTTCCCATTTTATACTCCATTCTCAGATCTTATTTAGGTCTTCTTGCAGTATTTCACAATCCTCTTTTTGCTTTATAACTCTGCACAGTTTTGTATCATCTGCAAACAGATTTATGTAGCTGTTCACTCCTTCTGGCATGTCGTTAATATAAATGAGGAAAAGTATTGGTGCCAATACTGACCCCTGTGGCACTCTGCTTTCTACTGCTCTCCACTTGACTTCATATCTTTAACTACCGTCCTTATTTCTCTCCCCGTCAAATAATTTTCTATCCATCTCAATGTGCTTCCTTTTTAAGCCACCCTTCTTGTCTAACTTCCACAGTTACCTTGCATGTGGCACTTTGTCAAACGCCTTTTTAAATCCAAATAAATACAGTCAACCCATCCTCTCTCTCTTGTACTCTATCAACTATTCTAGAATAGAAACTCAATAAATTAGTTACACAAGACCGTCTTTTCTAAAACCAAATTGGCTATTTGATATTAATTTGTTGTCTTCAAGGAACTCGATCCATTGTTTCTTTATTATTCTTTCACACATCTTGCATATTACACTAGTTAGTGATACCGGTCTGTAATTTAAAGGTTCTTCCTTCCTTCCGCTCTTATATATGGGAACCACCTCAGCTCTTTTCCATTCTACTGGTACTGTTCCATTTTCTATTGAGCATTTTATGATGTTGTATATAGGACTTGCTAGTTCTTCCCTACATTCTTTCAGTATTCTGCCTGAGACTTCATCTGGTCCCATTGCCTTCTCTTCATCCAGTTCCTTCATTAATTCTTTTATTTCAAGCTTGGTTACTTTAATCTCTTTCATATAGACTGTCTCTATTACCCTGTGGCCTTTCAAATTTAGATTCCTTAGTAAAGACCTCCTGGAATTTATTATTTAATAGTTCTGCCATACTTTTTGGGTCTTCCACCATCCCGTTCTCTTCTTTTAACCTTTCTATTGTTTCTCTTTGCCTAATTTTTCCATTTATGAATCTATAGAACAATTTTGGTTGCTCCTTACATTTTTCGAGAATGTCCTTTTCGAAGTTCTTTTCCTCTTCCTTCCTCACCTTAACATATTAATTTCTCGCTGCCTTGAAGTTTTCCTTAGTGTGTGTGTGAGTGTGTGTGTGTGTATGTGTTGTGTGTGTGTGTGTGTGTGTGTGTGTGTGTGTGTGTGTGTGTGTGTGTGTGTGTGTGTGTGTGTGTGTGTGTGTGTGTGTGTGTGTGTGTGTGTGTGTTTGTGTTCAAGGAAGGAGTAGTACTACTCTGATCTATGAAGTGAAAGCTGCTTGTGAAGTGTTGTGAGGATGTTTGCTAATGTTTTGTTGAATTGAAAGTTATTGAAAAAAGTGTTAGATTAAGAAATAAACAAGAGAAAAAAAAAAAAAAACATTATGCATGTACTCGTAATAAAGAGAGGAAGGATATTTAGTGGAAAATTAATAGGAGAGATAAAATTTCCAATCATGAAAGGGTGAATGATATTTGGTGGAAAATCAATAACTGTGATTACATTTGTAATAATGAAAGGAAGAACAATTTTTGTGGAAAATCAATGAGAATATAGGTATTTGCAAGCATGAAAGGGTGAATATTTAGTACCAAATTAATAACTGAAAGATATAAAACATGAAAATGAGAATACAATCAATTAAATATGAACACATTGCATTAACATTCAACTCACATTGTCTGTGGCTATAACTGAGTTGGAGGCATCGATGGCTCGGTAACCTCCGGCATGTTTCCACAGATGCACACACTGGTCCTGGTCTCCCACCGACACTGTCCACGATCCATGAAGCTCCATGTTGCTAAGGTCTCCTTTGTCCTTTACTCCCTTGACATACTCCTCACTGCAAGAATGTGTCATTTTGAGTGTGTGTGTGTGTGTGTGTGTATTCACCACCACCCAGTCATCTGGTGGTCATCCAACCAGCCTTCCTCATTACAGAGCAGCTCAGAGCTCATAGACTGATCTTTGGGTAGGACTGAGAACACAATACACTCCACACACCAGGAAAGCGAGGCCCCAACCCCTCGAGTTACATCCCATATCTATTTACTGCTAGGTGAACAGGGGCTTAAGAGGCTTGCCCATTTGCCTCACCCCTTTCTGGGATTCAAACCTGGACCCTCTCAGTTGTGAGCTGAGTTAACCAGTACACTACGCGGTGTGTGCATGTATTTACCTATTTGTGATTTACAGAGCCCGAGCTTGGCTCTTTATGTCCTGTCTCTTTGTCCACATTTATCAAGTTTGTCCTTCATCTGATTGACACTTGCTGCACACACCACCTCTCTACTCAATTTGTTCCATTTGTCAATGCCATGATATGGGAAGCTATACTTCTTGTGTGTGTGTGTGTTTCACTGCTTGATCTGCTGCAGTCTCTGACGAGACAGCCAGACGTTACCCTACGGAACGAGCTCAGAGCTCATTATTTCCGATCTTCGGATAGGCCTGAGACCAGGCACACACCACACACCAGAACAACAAGGTCAAAACTCCTTGATTTACATCCCGTACCTACTCACTGCTAGGTGAACAAGGGCTACACGTGAAAGGAGACACACCCAAATATCTCCACCCGGCCGGGAATCGAACCCCGGTCCTCTGGCTTGTGAAGCCAACGCTCTAACCACTGAACTACCAGGCGCGCGCGTGTGTGTGTGTGTGTATTTACCTAGTTGTATTTACCTAGTTGTAGTTTTACAGGGCCTGAGCTTTATGCTCGTGTGGTCCCGTCTCCATATCTACACTTATCCAATTTTTCTTTAAAACTATGTACACTCTTTGCTGATACCACTTCCTCACTCAAACTGTTCCAAGTCTCAACACATCTTTATGGAAACTAAATTTTTAACATCTCTCAGACATCGTCCCTTCCTTAGTTTCTTACTATGCGATCTTGTGCTTCTAAAGTCATATTCTTCTCTCAGGATCAGTTTCTCATTATCCACTTCATCCATTCCGTTAATCAATTTATAAACTTGTATCAGATCCCCTCTCTCTCTTCTCTGCTCCAAGGTTGGTAGATCCATTGCCTTTAGTCTCTCCTCATATGCCATCCCTTTAAATTGTGTGTGTGTGTGTAATTCACCATGGTAGTCTGCTGGTCACCCAGCCAGCCTTCCCCATTACAGAGCAAGCTCAGAGCTCATAGACCGATCTTCGGGTAAGACTGAGACCACAACACATTGCACACACAAGGAAAGTGAGGCCACAACCCCTCAAGTTACATATCGTACCTATTTACTGCTAGGTGAACAGGGGTACACATTAAGAGGCTTGGCCATTTGCCTAGCCGCTTCCTGGGACTAGAACCCGGGGCTTCTCTATTGTGAGTCGAGCTTGCTAACCACTACATTACGCGATGTGTGTGTGTGTGCGTGCGAATCATAAAAGTAATGATCATGTGAATTTCTTTGTCATGGAATTTTTTTTATCTTAATGACAAATGCTGCTAAAAACTGTAGGCATGATATTATTTTTTCCTGCTGATCCATTCCCAATGGCTCTTCATCAAATAATTTCATGTTTTTTTTTTTTAGCAATCATATCATATCTGAGAAAAAACAAGGACAATTTTTGTTTTCCCAGTACTTACTAGTTCTTAAGGTATTCTTTGCTTGTGCCAGGCTTGATGTTGTGTGTCTGTAGCTCAAAGATGACCTCCTTGTCTGACAGCATACGAGAGTGGGACTCCTTGGTGGGCTCAATCTTCCTCACCAGCAGCTTGTTGAACCAGCCATCCTTCTGTTGGCTGCTGTGGGATGTTGACAGGCATCTGGGAGGGAGTGTCAAATGCTTTAGTGGAATGGGTAAATGCCTTTATTACTGTGAAATGTAAGGGTGTTTTACATGATGTTGCTGGTAGTATACTGAAATATATATTGCCTTTAATCTTCCCTACTTATTCCTTGATGTGCAAAAGCAAATCTGATAAAAATCAAGTGAATTTTGAAGCATCCAAGAGCAATGTTTATTAGATAATAGATTTGAGCTGTAACAAAAAAGATGGATGCTTTTTAAATGAAGGTACTGGTAGTACATGGGATAAGCATGGTACTATTAACTTACCATTTTTCTTAAATGTATAATAGCATTTCTGAAAGAGAAAAGATAATTTCTGGTGGTAGCAAGAGTTCTTGTCAGTAATATTTGTGTATCAAGGAGGGTGAGCGAGACAGTGAACAGTGAAAGACGTGTATGTATGCAATACAAATGTAATTGATTTGTTTGCTTTCAAGCAAATATGAAGAGGATTTCATGAAGAGAAACTAATCAATTGCTTTATTAAGATTCCAGCTTGTTATATTATGCCAGCATCCAGCATCACTTCTCCATCTCCTGTCACACCTTCCTCCTCACCTCCTCTGATCCACACAACTTAATCCTTCATTGATCCACACAGCATCACCTCCACTAATCAGCACAGCATCTAACCCTAAGATCCACCCAGCATCCACCTCTTTCTCATACGCATCCCAACTCCACTCAATATTCCCCAATTCTAATCCACTTAACCCTCTTACTATTCCACTCCACACAGCATCCAACTTCCACGCACATCCATCACATCCACACACATAGCAACAAGTGCCCTAACCTCACTCACATACAGAAAGACGCATCCACACGTCCCAGATCCACACACACTTCACCTAACCTTTCATCCATACAAACACCTTGACCCTTTAGACGAGATAAAGGACAGGGACACATGACCTTTTCGACCTCAGCGGCCTTGGCAGTGACCTTCAGTAACAAACATAAAGGGAAAAAAAAAGAAAAACACGCTTAGGGCAGACGACTACAGAACAGCTGATCGTAGTTACCAACGAAAATAAACAGAAAGGTGAAATTTGAGGAGGAAAACGGAAGAAACTAAGATGAGTTGGAGATTGAGAACAATATAGAAGGAGAGTGGCGGTCATCTGACGGCCGCTAATGAGCTACACGTGAGTTACCTTGAGGGCAGATGGTATAGAAGAGCCGGGGAGAGGAGGAAGGTTCTTGGTGACAACATTGCACCGGCAGCCATCATGGAGGGAATTGTGACATCACCGGCCTGACGTCACTCCCATAATGCCCTCCAGTGTGCGAGTTACTATGGTTACTGAGACGCAGCTCCACACAGGTAGTGTCCAGACAGGTAAAAGTGAGCCGATGTGTGTGGGTGGGTGGTTTTAAATGTATGGAGAGAGAGAGAGAGAGAGAGAGAGAGAGAGAGAGAAACCAATATTAGAAACGTCTGCTAGCTAGCTTCTCATCACGACTATTTTCAAAGGTAAAGAAATTATTAGTCGGGTTTTCACCGTGTATCTCCTGTCAATAATGCGGAAAGTTTGTTAATCTACCTCTAGAACTGCAAAAACACACTTAGAAATCCTGTGTCACTTCAACTATAGAGCCCTATGAATGTAAAGGAGGTGTGGCGCATAGGTTAATGTGGTCGAAAGTTATCATGTCCTATCTATCTAATTTCCCCTTGCAGAACAATGGCTAACATTAAGAAGAATGGCGTGAGGATACTGGTGGAGGAGAAGAGGAATGGCAATGACGTGAAGAGCAAAAACGACGAAGACGAGGGAAAGGACAATAAGAAGCATGACAATTTCTATATGCGTGTATATGATGATGCAGTGGCGAAGAAGACAGCCATCGACAACACTATCATTGAGTATTGACAGATGACTGGTCTTAGTTGCTTGTCTAGCTGCCATATACTAATTGGTTTCATTTTTTTTTCCAACCAGCCACGCTAATTTGTTATCTCCAGACAGACATGTGAGGTCGGTGATGGGCGTGTGGGCAGCCTGGCGCGGGTGATGGGTGGGCCAGGGCAGGGGGCAGCTTCCCACCACGCCGCCCACGCTTCAGCCCTTCAGACTATCCATCATCAGCGCCAGCACGCCCACAAGCGCTACTCCTCCCTCGTGAACGCCATCCTTTCCCACGAGAAGGATATCAAGGTAGATAGAATATAAATTGGAGTAGACTGATTGGTTGATGAGTGAAAATTAAGGTAAAGAAATTAAGGTCATAGGAGATAAAGGAAGGAATATAAAGATTAGAATGTTTGTAAGAGTAAAACCCCTCCTTAATGCAATCCTCACATTCTCTCCATGCAAAAGAAATGGTGAAAGACGAGGGAAGTCTCTCTCTCTCTGTAACTTGATCCTAACTTCGTCAGGCCCAGGAGGAGAGAAAGCGAGAAAGCGAGTTACTGCTGGAGCGGGAGGCTGCAGAGTGTGGTCTGCAACAGGAGGAGGTGGCCAGACTGCAGCGGCTGATTCACGCCACCAGCAGCATCACGGCCGCCACCACCGCCAAGGTCGCCACCTACTCCACGTACAAGGTGAGAAAAGGTCACATAATTACCTAGCACTCCACTGTTAGGAAGAAAAGTTAGGGTAGATGTTACTAATTATAGTTCAGTGTATCAGCAATGATAGAGAGGTAATTTATTATAAATTTAGTTATAAGTAACATATTAATTCGTTAGCCAGAGTACATTTCTTGGCAACATAATATATCTTTTCTTTCTACCTATGAATTAACGAAAATTCAATGAAGTATAGAAAAATCCTTAATTTCCTGAGACACGTTCTCTCTCTCTCTCTCTCTCTCTCTCTCTCAGGAGTACGTGGAGAGAAGCGTTGTTACCTTCGGGAGTGAGGCGGCTACCGTAGAGGGCGTGTGTGGCCGCTTCCGGGATCTGCTCACCCTCAGACTGCAACTGCTACTCAAGGTCAACCTCGCCTTCCGCCAGCTGCACCACGCCCGCCGGGAACTCCTCGTCTTTGTCCAAGTTAATTGCTGTCCTTCCTCGTATTCCTAAGCGTTTGGTTTCTCATCACTATTTTCTAGACTACAAATATGATTATTCGTGTTCGAGTATATATATATATATATATATATATATATATATATATATATATATATATATATATATATATATATATATATATATATATATATATATATATATATATATATATATATATATATATATATATATATATATATATATATATATATATATATATATTTTTCCATTCTTGCTCTGGTAGGTGTATAATAGTACGTTTATCCAGCGCCAGGGTTATGGAAGCACTCTTAAAACTCTCAGTAACTTTTCGAAATGTTTGAGTGTGGCCCACTTTAGTTTTCTTTAGACAAATAGTAGCAGAGAATGAAGTTTTTAGGGTAAACATGATGATTTTGCAGCTGAAGGGCATAGTTACTTCCTTACGTAACTTGAGTGGTACATAATGGTTTTTCAATGACGTTTAACTGCTGAAATGTATGATAAGGGAAATTGAGTAGAAAAGGCATCTTTTGTTAGATTTGACACATCTACTTTGTTTTTCAATGATGGGCTTATTTCTGTGACTTAATATGGTTTAAAGCATTTTTGAAGAAGTGTCGATTCACTTTACGTCGCCACACTTCTTTCCGTACAGAGCGAGAAGGAGCGGGAGGGAGAGGCACTGTTGAAGCTTTACCGAGAGCGTGCCGCCAGCTGGACCTCCTCCCGCAACTTGAGTGAGATGGAGGCCCGCCTTGCCGCTCTCCAGACCGCTTCCACGCACACGCACACACACCTCACGCGCGTGCGGCTGGCCCTCGTCAACATCTACAGCGTGGCGCGGGCGTACCAACACTCCCTTCCTCCCCTGGGACCCAAGGCAGCCACTGGAACCGTCTTGAAGAGACTGCATAACTTTCTATTAGACGCCATGACTGTTACCACCACCGCCCGAGCCGCCACACACCCTGCTTCCCTCAGACCCAGCGCCTCTAGCATACCCGCGGGGAGAGGCAGCGCACCCCCTAAAAAGGATGCTAAGGATTCTAAGGATACTCAAAGTGGAAAGACTGAAGCAGAGGAAGGGAAGGGCTCAGCAGGGCCCCGTAGAAGTAGTGGTAGGAGGCAAGGGAGGCTCACGCGAGAGGGAAGCAGAAAGACTATGAAGGTGGAGCCGCCAGGAGAGGGTGGGGACAAGAGCGAGGGGAGTGAGAAGGGACAGACGCCCAAGGGATCAGTGAGTGAGGGTGTGAATGTTGACAAGTCGTGAGAGAGAGAGAGAGAGAGAGAGAGAGAGAGAGAGAGAGAGAGAGAGAAATAAATATTACAACACACGAAGTACTTGTATTCTTATCAACACACCAGCAGCAGGAGTAGTAGTAGTAGTAGTAGTAGTAGTAGTAGTAGTAGCTGTTGTTGTTGTGGTAGTAAAAGAACCAGAAGCGTATAAATAAAACTTATAGATCAGTGGTTCCCAACCTTTTAGTGATCTAGTACCACTTGGAGGTCCTGTACAGTCGTGACCACCTGGTTCCAGAGAAACTCAATTCGATCAGATATTACTTTATTTACCATAATTTTACAAGTAGAACACACAAATGAACTAAAAAAAATTCAACTCAATGCGAGGGCTGCATCTGCTTCTTCTCCACCAGCTGGTCAATGCATGACTTTGCTCACAGCACATCGGAAATCATTTTATTTTATGTTAGTAGGCAGTAAACATTTTTGTGAAGTAAAAAATAACTAAAAATCGTTCATGACCCCGAAAGTGCTCGCGTACCACCTGGAAGGCCCTCGCGTACCACTAGTGGTACGCGTACCACAGGTTGGGAACCACTGAATATAGATACACCAGCATTACTTGATCACTACTACTATTACTACTTCTACTGCTACGTACTACTACTACTACTACTACTGCGCTATTCTCACCACTACGTTAATCAAGTATCCAAAACACGCAAATAGGATAGCCATTTATTAACCAGTGAGCAGTAAAGAAGATCGAACCCTGAAACAAAATAATAACTGTACCTACTCCATGGAGCATGGTGCAATACATACAAAGAAATAAAACAAGAGTTAATAATACAGACCTGTTGGCACACGGGACTAAATCTATAATCCTTTATCTGGAAACTCTAGCTTGCTTCATTACC
Organism: Portunus trituberculatus; assembly: GCF_017591435.1. Classification (NCBI taxonomy): domain Eukaryota; kingdom Metazoa; phylum Arthropoda; class Malacostraca; order Decapoda; family Portunidae; genus Portunus; species Portunus trituberculatus. The sequence goes on from NC_059281.1 coordinate 5,309,367, forward strand.
GCCAAATTCTAAGCTAAGATAAAAGGCGGACGATGAACCAACTGTCCGTCCGCCAATATTAACAGGATCACAAAGCAGCTCCCGATTTTGTAGAAAGGGAAAATAAAAGTGAAACGAAGTTAAATGCTATTCGATCGTTAAATGAAAGGCAACTAGAGGAAAAATTAAAGCGAAAAAACTGTGATGAAAAGAATACTTGTGGAATCCACATGGAAAGAAATTAGAAAACCTGGAAGAACGAATGAATTGGGGTTGATCCAAAAGAAAAGATAAGAAACTATAAGTAACCAACAAGAGTACGTGAGTGAGAAAGTGAGTGCAATGTTACAGGTGAAAATTACTGAGCCTTGAAAAAAGCAAAAAAGATGCACAGAAAAATACTTACTAATGAATAATAATTTGTCTAGAACGAGCGCATGAGCAAATGAATGAATGAATCAGTGAATGATTGAATAAAAAAAAAAAACTACAAAAGATGGAAATAATATCAAGTTGCCAGATCGATTCATTTCAACCCAATGAAAAGTGAATGGACGACCTTTAACTATATTAATCTAACTTTTATTCTTTCTTTCTTTCCTCAGGAGTAAAGAAATTTATGTACTATCTTCAATGAGAGCCTTCCTTTCCCTCCTCCTCTTTCTTCACCTTCGCTTCCTTCTCTTCATTCTCTGCCTTTCCATTAGCTTGAAGTTCCTGCAGGAGACGAAGGACTTCCTGGGCGTGAGGGAGGCGAGGATCATACTGAAGAATGTTCTCGCTCTCCGTCGCCGCTGCCTTCAGTTTCTTGGGAAGGGAAAAAAGAAAGAAAAGAAAGGAAAATAAAGTTCTAACGGGTATCAACTAGAGAAGGGGAAAGAGGACAACTACAAGTCTAGAATGGAAATGGGAAAAGGAAAAAAATTGCAAAAAATGACTGGAAAATAACTAGCAAAAAATACTTACAAGAAAAACTTAGCAAGGAATGACAGTCATAAGCGAAATTTAGAAAGAATAAAATGAATACTTGTAAAAAAAAAATGGAAAGAAAAGGGAAAAGGGAAACAACCGAGAAAAAATAAATGGAAGTGAACTTAAAGAAAAAAAAATGGTAAAAGAATATGCCAAGTCCAATTCCTTCTATGCAGTGAACTTTACAAGCAAAACATAAACAAAGAAAACTTAGCAATAGATTGATAGCCAGACGGAAGCATGATTTATTGACCACACTATTACTATTACACACCATTACAACACTTACACATAAAATATTCAGGCAAGAGGCACCATAATAATCTACGGTCATTACCTGTATGAGGCTTAATTGACTTGGTGCACTTTCATCACATGTAATATCAAAGGCAGTAGAAGTAGAAGTAGAAGTAATAGTAGCAGTTGTTTCTTCAGTATCAGTGACAGATGAGATAGCAGAAAAATCAGCAGCAGTTTGTCTTCTCAGCAATTCAGCAGCTGCCCTCACCTGCTCCAGTAGTAACACACCTGGAGAGAGAGAGAGAGAGAGAGAGAGAGAGAGAGAGAGAGAGAGAGAGAGAGAGAGAGAGAGAGAGAGAGAGAGAGAGAGAGAGAGAGAGAGAGAGAGAGAGATTCACATATTCAGAAAAAAATATCAGCTCAGCTTTTGTTCAGTCGTCAAGTCACACCTGACTTAATGATCCCAACAGGTGGCCAGGTAAGTCTGCAACACGGGCGCCAGTCACCAGCTAAGGATCTCTAATTAACCTGGTTCCCCCTCTCCCCCCAAATACTCCATTAATTAAGGAAGAAAGTACGCACCCCTTAACCTGGAGAGGCCGGGCTCGAGGAGATCAGCGATATGCAGCAGGTCACCACACAGGTCAACCACGCGGCGGAGGTCAGCGCCGGACACATCTGACGTGGAGAAGAGAGCGGGGGTGTGCAGTATTCTGGTTGACGTGTTGTTATTCTTCTATACTCTAATGTTTGCTTGCATGATTCATGTGAACAACCTCTCTCTCTCTCTCTCTCTCTCTCTCTCTCTCACCGTGGAGCCGGCCCGCCATGATGGTCTCCACAAGGGAGTGCTTGGCGCCCACCGTTACGTAGTGGCACTCCCCCACCAGGCGGGTCATCTGGCAAACCACGGCTTGCAGCTCCTCCGCATCCCCCACGGCTCCCTTGGCCATGGTTGCCGCAGCGCGCACCATTGCCTCCACTGCAGCCGCTGCCACGTTCTCCCCGCAGCTTTCACACTGCCAGACTGTCTCGGCAGGGGATGAAGGAGGCAGCAGGACGCCACCCTGGCACTGGCGGCACCTGACTGAGCTGAGGTGGGAGCCCAGCTCGCGCGGATCGAGGCACCGCTCACAACGGCATGTGAACAGCTTGGAGGAGGCCAGGTAGGCAGCGCGCGCGCGGTTGCCCCACAGCACCGGCGTGTAGGTATTAGTGATGGCCTCGCCCTTAGGGATGTTCCGCGCCTGCAGGAAACCAGGGTCCCTTGTTGGTGTCTGGTATTAAACAATAAATCATGAATGTTGCATGGCTCTTCATTCCTCCCCTTGGTCACAACTTCGCTCTCCCGCCTTGTGGAGGCGAAGCAATACTCACAGCGCGCACCACCAGCGTGCCGCGGTGGAACCAGTGTTGCGTGTTGGCGCTGCAGTGGTGGTTCATGAGGGCGGCGAGGGGCAGTAGGGCTCTCCCGCCGTCCACGGCAAAAGCGTTGGTGTCAAACACGCCACAGATGTGCCGCACCACGCCCTCCTCCTCCTCCATGCCCAGCCGCCTCAGGCCCTCCATCACGCGTTTCTCCATGGCCTGCGCCACAACAGAACGCTGCCGCTTCTCTACATTGCTTTGCATCGCCTCTATGACGTGGCCAGCTTGCGGCGCCTCTTGGAGGAGCAACAGCGTCCTGGTGGTGGTCAGCAACTGGTTCAGTGGAAGCAGCTGGTCACGATCCTGCTGCAGGCCTAATCCAGCCAGCATGCCGCACTCCGACACGACGTGCAGCTCCCCGTCGCAAGGAGGGGAACACAGAGGGGCGCCGCATCCTTCACATCCTGACCAGTCTGCCTTGAGGGGCGCCAGGCAGGCCAGGCAGACCGGCTCGGGATGAGGTCGAGGGGTGAGTACTAGCGGCGGCTCACGAAATATATCCTCCCCTGCAGCGATGTCCCGCGACGCTACCAGGTGGCGGCCCTCCTCCGGGGACCATAGCAGCTGTACAGGGGGTGCTGACGCCCCAGAGTCAGGAGCCTGGGATGGGGCGGGGCGGCAATGCACGCCTTCACTCCTGCCGCGACAGTCTTCCCTCTCTAGGCGCCCGATAAATGTGTCGTTCTTCTGCATTGCCTTGTGCCGCCAGGCAGGATTGCCCGCTGCCAGTGAGGACAGGTACTCCTCCAGGGTGGCCAAACGCCGCCGTCGCTGTGCTTCCGCCATGACACCGTCTTGCTGCTGCTGCCCAGGTGACGCGACGACCACTACTGCGGGACCTGAGAGTGCGAGTGGCTCGCGTCACCACCACCACCACCACCACCACATAGCCACAACAGCAACACTGAAGCGCGCGCGCGCACACACACACACACACACACACACACACAGACACACGTCGATGGTGGCATACGTATATAAGTTTTTTTCTACCTGTGCCGAAGCTAAATACAGGTGAAAAGAAACTCACCTGGTGGGAGTGTGGCGTCAGGAGTGCCAGGTGTGCAGAAGGAGGAGGAGGAGGAGGAGGAGGAGGAAAGGATAGCGATAAAAGGGCAGATAGAGACGGGGAAATTTTCTTTAGTATATAATTAATTTCTCTCTCTCTCTCTCTCTCTCTCTCTCTCTCTCTCTCTCTCTCTCTCTCTCCCCTTTTCTCAACGACTTATATGACAAGAGATAACCATACATGACGTCGAGAGAGAGAGAGAGAGAGAGAGAGAGAGAGAGAGAGAGAGAGAGAGAGAGAGAGAGAGAGAGAGAGAGAGAGAGAGAGAGGAGAATTTATATATATTTTAATAATAATTTCTACCTCTCCTCTTCCATCTTCCATTTTTACGCTGTCTACTGTTTATTTCCATCTTTCTTGTCCTCTACTCCGCATCTCTTTCTCTCTTCTTTTACCTGTTAATTCTATCTTTTCTCTTTCATTCCCTTCTACATTATCTATACTTCTCTCTTAATTTTTTTTCCTTTTCCTTTTATTCTTCCTTCATTCCTCCTCTTTCTCTTCTTCTTTCTTCGATTTACTTCTATTTCTTCTCTTCTTTTCCTTAATTTTCCTTATTCTTCTATTCCTTTTCTATTTCCTTTATCCTTATCATTTCTCTCTCCTCTCCTTTCTCTGTCTTTCCATTTCCCTCTCTCCCTTCTCTTCTTGTTTTCTCTTACCAATATATTTCGAGTCCCTCTCTTTCTTCTTTATTCCATTTCTACTCCCCCTTTTCCCTGCCATCTCTCTCCTCTCCTTTATTCTCTTCCATTTCCTCCTACATTTTCGTTTCAAGTTCTTTCAATATTCCTTCTCCTCTTTCTTCTGATTCACGCTTTATCTCCCATCAATTCCTCTCTTCTCCTAACTTACCCCATTTTCCACCTATCCTCTCTTTCTTGCTTCCCTATTCCTACATTTCTCCCTCGCTGTCATATTCCTCTTTCCTCTTCCTAACCTTTTTCCCTTTCCCCTTCCCCTCCTCCCCTCTCCCCTCATTCCCTAACCTTTCGGAGCTTTAGCAGTCTGGCAAGCGACAGGGCATGACCACCACCACCACTACCACCAACACCACCAACACCACCGCCATCACCGCCGCCGCCGCCACCACCACCACCACAACTAAGAGCCCAGGTTTCATCTCAAAGGTGATTAAGAGGCTGTCATTTTATATTGGGAACGGCCTTGTGATTGTCGTCGAGGACTCGAGATACTGTTGTTGTTGTTGTTGTTGTTGTTGGTGGTGGTGGTGGTTATTGTTGTTTTTGTTGTATTTGTTGTGGTTTTCAGGTTTACTGGGTTGTTTACTACATTCATTCTCAGCTCTCAAGTTTCTCTCTCTCTCTCTCTCTCTCTCTCTCTCTCTCTCTCTCTCTCTCTCTCTCTCTCTGAGCGTGGTTGGCTAAGATAATCAAAGTAGTTTCTCAAGCAATTTCTCTCTGATCGTTTAGAAAATAACTCCTTAATCTGTAGCACATGTTTCTCTCTCTCTCTCTCTCTCTCTCTCTCTCTCTCTCTCTCTCTCTGTGTGTGTGTGTGTGTGTGTGTGTGTGTGTGTGTGTGTGTGTGTGTGTGTGTGTGTGTGTGTGTGTGTGTGTGTGCGCACCCCCCCTACCCGCAAGGATGCTTTTAACTCAGAAATGGTCTAGATTCATCATGGGGAAACTCTCTTTCTCTCTCTCTCTCTCTCTCTCTCTCTCTCTCTCTCTCTCTCTCTCTCTCTCTCTCTCTCTCTCTCTCTCTCTCTCTCTCTCTCTCTCTCTCTCTCTCTCTCTCTCTCTCTCTCTCTCTCTCTCTCTCTGTAACTATTGTCGTATCTCATATCACATTTCCTTCCTTTCTATTTACCATGCCATTCCTGTCTGTCTTTGTGTCTGCGTCTCTCTTGTTGCTGTCACACTTTACCTTTAAATCTGTCCTTACTATTTACCATATTTCATCTTATCCTCGTGAGTGCGTGTATGTTTGTGTGTGCGTGTGAATGTGTGCGTCTGTCAGTGTGTGTATATTTATATCCACACGAGAGGCAGAATTAGCACTAGGAGTCAACACGCTCGGGAACAAAACGGGTCCACAAACACTACGTAGATTCCTTTCCTGAAACGTGGACACCGTCATCTGTTACTGGGCGGGGAGGTGACAGGTGCGTGCGTGAGTGTGTGTGTGTGTGTGTGGGTGTGTCTCATAGTACGTGCTCTGGCCTTTAATACCTGCGTGTAGCTTTTGAAGTGGTGCGTTTGGCTTCTAACACGGCTTATTTACGTGTTGTGTTGAGGTCATGGTATTATGTTTATGTCAAAGTTACGATTCTGTGGTCAATAAACTTCAGTGAATGTGTGTGTGTGTGTGTGTGTGTGTGTGTGTGTGTGTGTGTGTGTGTGTGTGTGTTATTGTTTGTGGGACAGGAGGGAGTGATGAGTGAAGGAGAAAATAAAGGATGGATAGACAAGTATGTAAAGAAAAAGGAAGGAAGGAAGGAAGGAAGGAAGAGAAGAAGGAAAAGGAAAAAAAAAAAGAAGAGACGCAGAAAAACAAGTAAGTAAACAAGGAAGGAAGGAGAGACAAAGGAAAACAAGCCAGCGAATAAGAAAGAGGGAGAGAAAGAAGGGAGAGATTGAAAAAAAAGGGAGGAGAGTGACTGGGTTCAAGCATGAGGAAGTAAAAGGAACACGACAAGTAAGAAAATATCCTAATATGAGAGAGGAGGAGAAGGAGGAGGAGGAGGAGGAGGAGGAGGAGGAGGAGGAGGAGGAGGAGGAGGAGGAGGAGGAGGAAAAATAGAAACGCAGGAAGTAAGGAGATTAATTTGCTAGAAGAAACAGGTTCCAAGATGAGAGAGAGAGAGAGAGAGAGAGAGAGAGAGAGAGAGAGAGAGAGAGAGAGCACATACGGTACGCACGCAAAGATTGAAAGAAAACATTGGTATAGGTCACAAAAGGAAAAGTAAATAGATAAGAGAAGTAACCAATGAGAAAAAAAGGGCGTAGCTGCCAACAGCCAATCAGGTGCAGGTTCACGTCTCCAGTGAACTCATGGTAAATAAACACACCAAGAAAGAAAACGAGACAGAAAATGTAAATATCTATACTATTAATACTACTCCTACTCATACTACTATCCCTTCTACTACTATTACTACTGCTACTAGTGCTACTACTACTACTACTACTACTTCTACTATTACTACTACTACTACTACTACTACTACACTACCACTACTACCACTACTACCACCACCACCACTACCACCACTATTACTGCTGTTACCACCACCACCACCACCACCACCACCACCACCACCACCACCACCACCACCACCGCCACCACCACCACCATTACCACCACCACCACCACCATTACCACCACCATTAACGCTGTTACCACCACCACCACTGCCACCACCATCATCACCACCACCACCACCACCACCACCACCACCACCACCACCATCACCACCGCCACCACCACCACCACCATCCCATTAACGCCGCTGGCACCACCACCACCACCACCACCACCACCACCACCACCACCACCACCACCATTACCACCACCTAACGCTGCCACCACCACCACCACCACCACCACCACCACCACCACCACCACCACCACCAATCCCACCACCATTAACACTGCTGCTGCCGCCACCACCACCACCACCACCACCACCACCACCACTGGTGGTGGTGGTGGTGGTGGTGGTGGTGGTGGTGCTGCTGCCACCACTACTACTACTACTACTACTATTACTACTACTACCACTACTCCTATTATTAATGCTGTTGCTGCTGCTGCTGCTGCTGCTACTACTACTACTACAATTACTAGTCTTTTCCTTTCTCCATTCCTTCTCTCCTTCTCTTTCTGCTTCTTTTCCTTCTTCTTCTACTACTGCTACTATTACAACAACGACAACAACAAAATCAACAACACCACCAACATAAAAACAACTGCTACACCACCACCACCACTACTAACTGCTGGCGCATTTTGGCACGCACACACACACACACACACACACACACACACACACACACACACACACACACACACACACACACACACACACCTTATGCCTCGTCTTATTTTCTGCATGAGAAGTTGCCAAAGATAATGCCCCGTTAATGAAGATACTGGTGATGGTGATGATAGTGGTGGTGATGATGATGATGGGTGCTTGACTCACTCAAAACAAAACAAACAAAGGAAAGATAAGAGAGGGAGGGGAAAAAATAAAGGCTCCAGGATTTACAAGGTTGGAAAAGGATGATGGTAGGTGATGATGGTGATGATGATATGTGGTGGTGATGATGATGATGATGAAGAGGATGAAGGTAAGTTTCGAAAGATCAGCAAGTGTTTCGTGTAAATGATTTGGCCTTTTTCACTCTCCTTATTTTCTTGTAATTTAGTAAAAAAAAAAAAAAAAAATAATGGCTTGATCTTCGCTATTTTTTCTGTAAATTCAAAGAAAATGATAGAAAAGTTTAAATGCTATTATTCTTTATAGTGTTCATTCCTATATATATTTCTGGGATATTTGAGAAGCACGTAGCGAAATATTAAACACTAAACTAATACATTTTACACTAATGATATTCTCAACAACCTTTCGTTTTCCCCCTTTTCTTCTCCCCTCTTCCATTTCCGCCCCTGTTCCTTACTTGTGTTCCTTCTCTCCCTGTCTGTCTCATCTATCAATTACTCCCTTCACTCTCCCTCCCCCCAATCCCTCACTCTCTCACTCTTCGTTCAGCTTAAAATAACATAACAAAACGGAACAGATGAGGCATTATACATTAACTCCTAATTAAAACAGACAGGTACACTCATTAATTACAAAGACACTAATGACACCTGACGGACGAGTATAATTCATCCTAACACGTGTTCAGGTCTAAAAAATCAATTGGTATAGGCGCAAAATTTTCACCCATTAAACCGTAATAAAAAAGAAAAAGAGAGAAAAAAAAAACAATAAGGCTAACTGAATGTGAAAGGTAAATAGATAATGAAAGTGAAGTGTTCTCCTGCAAGGCAGAGGTGATGGTGACACGTAACATGACTGAACATGATTGAACATGATCCCTATAGACATGACATACGAAGGAAAGGAAATGAATAAGAGAAAAGAAAGGCAAAAAGAAAAAAAAAATAGGAATAAATGAGATACAGAATGATATGAGGAGAGAGAGAGAGAGAGAGAGAGAGAGAGAGAGAGAGAGAGAGAGAGAGAGAGAGAGAGAGAGAGAGAGAATGGGAGCGGAGAGACCTGTCTGTCCTTGTCAGTGTTATATAGATACCAAGCTGGTGTGTGTGTGTGTGTGTGTGTGTGTGTGTGTGTGTGTGTGTGTGTGTGTGTGTGTGTGTGTGTGTGTGTGTGTGTGTGTGTGTGTGTGTGTGTGTGTGTGTGTGTGTGTGTGTGTGTGTGTGTGTGTAACGTGAAACCTGCACATGTGTCACCAAGTTTCACGGATTATTTATATTTATGTCCACACACGTACAAAAATACATGTACATAGAGGTGTGTGTGTGTGTGTGTGTGTGTGTGTGTGTGTGTGTGTGTGTGTGTGTGTGTGTGTGTGTGTGTGTGTGTGTGTCTAAAGGTAGGAATGGAGGTAAGTGTAGGCATGTGTATGTATATCTATGTATTTATGTATTTTTCTATGTAAAAGGGGAGAACTGCTGGAATGCGTATGAAATGTGTAAATAAACTTAATATTTTATGAATCCTTTGAATATGTATGGTTTTTTTTTGTGTGTGTCAAATTTATGTGCCTGTGTACGTGAGAATATTTACAGAGTCAGAGAGAGAGAGAGAGAGAGAGAGAGAGAGAGAGAGAGAGAGAGAGAGAGAGAGAGAGAGAGAGAGAGAGAGAGAGAGAGAGAGAGAGAGAGAGAGAGAGAGAGAGAGAGAGAGAGAGAGAGAGAGAGAGTAAACAAGATTTCAAAACCTTTACTGTGTGTATGTGTAAGTGACAGGAGATGTGGGGTAGTGAAGCTGTGTGGTTGAATGCGTGCTTGCCTGCGTGTGTGCGTTGCGTGCGTGCGTGCGTGCGTGCATGTGTGGGCAGGGTGTGTGGCTCTATTGGCACTCAAAAAGTCACACACACTCCCCGGGGGGCTGGCGGTCCGAGACAGATGGGTTGGTGGGGGGGTGGGGCTGGAGCGCAGGGTGGGGCAGGGGTGTCGGGCGAGGTTGGCAATTATCCAGGGTGGGGGAGGTAGAGGGAGGGGGGTGAGGGCCTGGAGGGGCTGTGGTGGTGGTGGTAGGGGTGCGGGATAGTGAGGTGTGGTGTGTGTCACGTTTGATCCACTACAGGCACTTGAGATGAGGTCCACTGCTGCCCCAACAACAGACCCAACCAACCCTAACACAACCCATCAACACTAACAAGCTACACTTACCTACATCCTTCCACACACCAATCAACCCTCCTCATCAGAACGCATCCCAATTAACCCGTCTCTTCACCGCAACACATCCACTCATCGTTCCTTCCCAAGCGACTTCCACACCCCACTGAACTCGATCATTGTACCCTAAAGCCCTACTAAAATCGTCAGAAAATAGATCTTTCACTTGTTTCTGATTGGGGCAGAGAAAACCTGGTTTTGTTCAATGCCTCAAAAACTCAATTTCTACAACTATCTACTCGACATAACCTTCCAGACAACTATCCTCTCTTCTTCAATAACACTCAACTTCCCCTCTCCTCTACATTAAACACACTCGGTCTATCCTTCACTAAAAATCTAAACTGGAAATTTCACATCTCTACTCTTGCTAAATCAGCTTCCAAGAAGTTAGGTGTCCTATGGCGTCTTCGTCCATTTTTCTCTCCTCCCAGCTGCTTGCTCTGTACAAGGGCCTTATCCGCCCGTGTATGGAGTATGGCTCTCATGTCTGGGGATCCACACACAGCTTTACTAAACAAGGTGGAATCTAAAGCTTTTCGTCTTATCAACTCTTCTCCTCTAACTGACTGTCTTGATTCTTTAAGTCACCGCCGCAATGTTGCATCTTTATCTGTCTTCTACCGCTGTTTTCATGCTGTCTGCTCTTCTGAACTTGCTAACTGCATGCCTTCCCCTCCTGCGGCCTCGCTGCACAAGACTCTCTACTTCTTCTCATCCCTATTCTGTCCATCTTCCTAATGCAAGAGTTAACCAGTATCTTCACTCCTTCATTCCCTACACTGGTAAACTCTGGAACTCTCTACCTGTGTCTGTATTTCCACCTGCCTATGACTTAAACTCTTTCAAAAGAGGAGTGTCAAGACACCTCTTACGTTAACTGGACCCTCCTTTTAGATTTTTTTTGTTTTTTCTCTTTCTCCTTTCTTCTTAACAGGGCCTGGCAACCAGCGGGATTTTTTTTTTCCAACACTTTGTTTGCCCTTGGCCAGTGCCCTTGTAATGTAAAAAAAAAAAATAAAAAAAAAAATAAGCCATCAGGTCTACAAGAGGCAGTCACTGTATGAAACTCGCCTTCCTATTTCCACCTATTAAACATGTCCATTAATTTGTCTAATCTCCTAATGACTCGGTGCTAAGAACCTGATTACTTAGTCTAACTTCAGCGCATTAATTATGGTTCTAACCTGATTACTGATACTGAACATTTTGCTTACGTCAGCCTTGTTTAATCCTCTATACCACTTAAAAGACCTTTCTGCCCTGACACAACCCACTCCTGCTCCTCCATACACTCCAACACATCCACTCTGCTCCACCTAGTGACCTCCCACACATCCTAATACAGTCCCCTCCTCTCAGGTTCGGTCAGGTTTAACTAGTGACCTCTCATGACCCGGCAGCACTTACGTCAAACAGACTGATTCTTACGCTGGCTTAAAAATGTTTGTTTATTTATTATCTACTTTATGTGTGGGCTAATAATTTCACATATACAGTAAAATAAGAGAGTAGTTTGTCATCTTTAGGAAAAATACTAAGAAAAATACTTATTCAGAAGCAGAGAGTAAAATTAAAGTTATTTTCGTAAGGTGGTATTTTTTTTCTTCATGGCGAAAGACTAATGTGACAATATTTTTTTTCCTGATTCGTTGATTTACTTCCTCTTTAAAATAGATAATATTTTTTTGCATAGCTTATTTATATACTCACACTTAACTTCTCTCAAACGCAGTATACCTTAAATAAATAAAAAAAAAACCCCTCTAAAATGCCTTAATTATGTAGATATACAAACAATATGTACAAACAAAAACTCTCTCTCTCTCTTTCACACACACACACACACACAACATACTCTGAATTTTTGTATCTACTTTTTTTACTCGTGGCAACATTAACTTTTTTGTCTCTTCATGCCACGGCAGCGAGGCGATACCGGACAAGGCCATTTATCAGGCCGGCTCACTGAAAAACTGACTGACTAACTGACTGATCTCCAGCTGACACACGCACACGCATACTTGTTTCTCTCCTCCCTTCTCTACCTATACCCATAATTTAAAGATAATTTCACTTAAACAATGCCTACTATTTTAACATGCAAGGCGTCTTTGAGTACTGACATATTTGAGAGAGAGAGAGAGAGAGAGAGAGAGAGAGAGAGAGAGAGAGAGAGAGAGAGAGAGAGAGAGAGAGAGGGAAAGGTGTTAATCAATCCAGGTGTGGCCTCGTAACCTGCCAAGTCTCAGGTGTTTCATCTCCATACACGTCATTGAAGAAAGATAAAATCGCATTTATTTAAAAAAATGACTCAATAATCTACCCTAACGTCACTTGAAAGCAAACTTAAACTCACGTAACGCAATATAAGGTAGTCTTGAGTAACCTAACCTAAATCAATCTGAATTAACCT
>NC_059281.1:5336869-5356869 GCF_017591435.1 Portunus trituberculatus
AGAGAGAGAGAGAGAGAGAGAGAGAGAGAGAGAGAGAGAGAGAGAGAGAGAGAGAGAGAGAGAGAGAGAGAGAGAGAGAGAGAGAGAGAGAGAGAGAGAGAGAGAGAGTGAGTACCTGTGTGTGTGTGTGTGTGTTTACTTATTTGTTAGTTGTTTTTGGAGAGAGAGAGAGAGAGAGAGAGAGAGAGAGAGAGAGAGAGAGAGAGAGAGAGAGAGAGAGAGAGAGAGAGAGAGAGAGAGAGAGAGAGAGAGAGAGAGAGAGAGAGAGAGAGAGAGAGAGAGAGAGAGAGTACCTGTGTGTGTGTGTGTGTGTGTTTACTTATTTGTTAGTTGTGTTTTGGAGAGAGAGAGAGAGAGAGAGAGAGAGAGAGAGAGAGAGAGAGAGAGAGAGAGAGAGAGAGAGAGAGAGAGAGAGATCGTAGTGAATTAAAAATAATCTTAGCAAGTGCATGAATAAAAAAAATAAAAATACATCAAAAAGTCACAATGACAAATGAAAACAAAAAAAAATATAGGAAATAAAATAAATGTTTGAAAGATTCACACACTGACACAAGATTGCTTTTCTTTCCTAGGAGTTGACACGTTGCCGAAAAAATAAACAAACAAGTAAACGTACATCCATACATAAAAATAAAACAAATATAAGAAAAATAAAGAAGGAAAAAAAAATGTAGGGAAAAGATATAAATAAATACATATATACATTGAGAAAAGAAAACGACATATGAAGAGAAAAACGAAAAATGAAGAGAGCAATAAACGAACCGAAATGAACCAGAATGAAGAGCACTAAGGGTAATGACACACGGACGGCCCCCTGGCTCACCTCACCTGAGTTAACACACCTGCTTCTTACACTAATTACACCTTGAAAGATCGTGACATAAAAATAAAAGAAAATGAAGGAGACTTTGAAAGGTGATTAACTGAAGAGAGCCATAGAAAAATTAAGTGAATTCGACGTTTTTCTCTCTCTCTCTCTCTCTCTCTCTCTCTCTCTCTCTCTCTCTCTCTCTCTCGCAAAAAAAAAGACTAACTAATACGTAAACACACACACACACACACACACACACACACACACACACACACACACACACACACACACACACACACACACCGCGTAGTGTAGTGGTTAGCACGCTCGACTCGACAATCGAAAGGGCCGGGTTCAAGTCCCGGTAAGCGGCCAGGCAAATGGGCAAGCCTCTTAATGTGTGGCCCCTGTTCACCTGGCAGTAAATAGGTACAGGATGTAACTCGAGGGGTTGTGGACTCGCTTTCCCGGTGTGTGGAGTGTGTTGTGGTCTCAGTCCTACCCGAAGATCGGTCTATGAGCTCTGAGTTCGCTCCGTAATGGGGAAGACTGGCTGGGTGACCAGCAGGCAACCGAGGTGAATTACACACACACACACACACACACACACACACACACACACACACACACACACACACACACACACACACACACACACACAAAGTAGGTAATATTTATAAATTGAAATGAAATGAATAAATAAAATAAAATACATAAAAGCAACAAAATGAGAAAAAAACTTACCCAAATAATGCGGCGGAAAAAAAACAAATTATACAAAAAGTAAAAAAAAAAAAAAAAAAATGACAAAGGGCAAAAAAAAAAAAATAAATAAATAAAATAAATAAATAAATAAATAAATAAATAAAAGGTTACCTAACTAATGAGCCGGAAAATATGTAATTAAGCGGTTACAGGTTGGGAAGGGATGTCGGGGTAGGGTCAATGAGGGGGAGAGAGGGGAGGGTAGGAAGGTCAGAGGTCGCGGGTGGGTGCTGGCAATGTGTAGTCATAATGGACGAGGGAGATTGTGGTGGTGGTGGTGGTGGTGGTGGTAGTGTTTGTTGCGTGATCTTGTTGATGTTGTTGTTGTTGTTCTTGGCGGTGGTGGTGGTAGTGGTGGTGGTAAGAAATTGGTGGTAATTATAAAATAGTAATAATAGTGATGATAAGGTCCACGTCAATCCACAATCACTACTACTACTACTACTACTACTACTACTATTACTACTACAACCACTATCATAACCACCAGTACTATAATTATTTAACAAGTGAGAAACAAGTAAAAGAGGAACCACAGAAAAAACCTGAAATAAAATATAAAAGAGAAATAAAGAAAAAATGAAACAAGAGGCACACGAAGGAATAAACGAAGGAAGAGATACGCAGATGAATGAATGAGTTAAGTAGGCAAACAAAAAGAATGATGTAATAAGTAAATCAATGAGATAAAACAGAAGATTGTGTGAGCGTGAATACCTTTGAGTAGCTTTATAAGGAGAGGCAATGCAACTTTACTCTCTCTCTCTCTCTCTCTCTCTCTCTCTCTCTCTCTCTCTCTAATGCTGACGCTCAACTTAAAGAAGAGGAAGAGAGAAAAGGATAGAAAGACTACCAAAGAAGAACGAGAGAGAGAGAGAGAGAGAGAGAGAGAGAGAGAGAGAGAGAGAGAGAGAGAGAGAGAGAGAGAGAGAGAGAGATAAAATGACGCGATAGACTAGAGACACAGACGAGGACGAGAACTAGTAGTCGTAGGAGGAAGACGAGGAGGAAGAGGAGGTTACCGCAGCAGCAGCACTACCACCATCATCATCACCACCACCACCACCACCACCACCACCACCACTACCACCGCTGCCGCCGCCGCCGCCGCCGCCGCCGCCAGGAGAGGAGAGCGGGGCAGGGAGGCAGGCGACGGATCAGTAGCGCTGTGGCCGTGGTGAGGTGTGTTCCGTCGCGACCCATATTCCGCCAACCCTTCGCTTTATCGGAGCCACCACCACACCTTCTCTCCCTCCCTCCCTGCCTTCCTCCCTCCTCCCTCACCTGTGGGAACGAATACCTGCAAGGGAGGCGTCGCTTCTAAGGAGGTTCAAGAAAGGGTTTTTTCCTCCTCCTCCTACTCCTCCTCCTCTTCTTCCTCCTCTTCCTCTCCTATCCCCATCCTTCTCCTCCTCCTCCGCCGCCGCCGACTCCTCCTCCTCCTCCAGCGAAGACAAACACACACAATAAAGGTCTACCTGTGTAGGAGAAACAATTACAGGTAATGTGCCGTAGGTTTAAAGTGTGTTATTTTTTCCTGTGTGTGTGTGTGTGTGTGTGTGTGTGTGTGTGTGTGTGTGTGTGTGTGTGTGTGTGTGTGTGTGTGTGTGTGTGTGTGTGTGTGTGTGTGTGTGTGTGTGTGTGTGTGTGTGTGTGTGTGTGTGTGTGTGTGTGTGTGTGTGTGTGTGTGTGTGTGTGTGTGTGTGCGCTTTAGTGTTTCTTTAGTTTTAATTATTTGTGTGTATCGTAAAAATAGACTGTATTCTGATTACTTTTATGTACCTTTTCGTGTTCTTTGACTTTCTATTTTTATTTTGGGTTCGGTACCATTAGAATGTGGGTTATTGCTTGACGCGCGCGCGCTGTGTGTGTGTGTGTGTGTGTGTGTGTGTGTGTGTGTGTGTGTGTGTGTGTGTGTGTGTGTGTGTGTGTGTGTGTGTGTGTGTGTTTGCTCAGCTCTCTTTAATCAATTTATTTGCTCATTAAGTATTATGATTTATAAAAAAAAATATATAGTGAATTTTTCTTTGGTATGTGGTTTCCTTATTCAATTTTTCTATAATCAAACATTTTTGGTTTTAAAAAAGAAAAAAAGAAAAGGAGGAGGAGGAGGAGGAGGAGGAGGTTGAAGAGTAGGTAGTGACAGTGTTAATGGGAGTATGAAAATAACCAATAATATTATAAGTAAACCACCAACACCACCACCAGCACTACCACCACAACCACCACCACCAGCACTACCACCACAACCACCACCACCTCCACTACCACCACCACCACCACCACCACTGCAACATCTTTAAAGTGTGAACGTACGGACTGCACTCTCTGTGTTCTCTCTCTCTCTCTCTCTCTCTCTCTCTCTCTCTCTCTCTGTCCCCAAATATGCTTCAGTCTATTTCCAATAAAATTTCCTTTATAAAGTGTGTGTGTGTGTGTGTGTGTGTGTGTGTGTGTGTGTGTGTGTGTGTGTGTGTGTGTGTGTGTGTGTGTGTGTGTGTGTGCGCGCGCGTCTCTCTCTCTCTCTCTCTCTCTCTCTCTCTCTCTCTCTTGATAAGATGTAAAACAACTGCTGCGCTTGTGTTTGTTTGTCGGATTGAGAACATAGATTATGTGTGCCATTAAAATAGTAGTAGTAGTAGTAGTAGTAGTAGTAGTAGTAGTGACTGTTGTTGTTGTTGTGGAAATGGTGGCAATGGATAGTAACAATTCTAGCAATAATAATAATTATAACAAGAAAATAAAAATACCAATAGTAGTAATAACAATAATGATGATGGTAATAATAATAATAATAATAATAATAATAATAATAATAATAATAATAATAATAACAATAATAATAATAACAATACTACTACTACTACTACTACTACTACTACTAATAATAATAATAATAATAACAACAATAATAATAATGATAATAATAATAATAATAAAAAGAAGAAAAGAAAAACAAGAAGAATAACATTACTACTACTTCTATTACTATTTCTATTACTAGTACTACAACTACTACTACTACTACTACTATTACTACTACTACTACTAATAATAATAATAATGGCAACAGCAACAAAAACAATAACAGTAATAACTATAACAATGCTCACGATAATAACAATGATAATGGTAACACTACTGGTGATGGCAATGGTACCGATAATAACACTATTACTACTACAAATACTAACACTGCCTCAACAACAACAAAATAGTACTACTACTACTACTACCTTTACTACTTTTTTGAACAATAAGAGCTACAAATACTACTATTACTACAACTAAAACAGGAGCAGGAGCAACAACAACAACAACAACAACAACAACTACAACTACTACTACTACCACGACAATGACCAATGCTACGTAAAACTTCATTGCGTATCATATGTTCGAACAAAGAAAGCTTTATTTACGCATTATACTGCGCATCGACAGTATTCCTTTATTTATACATTGTGTACTTTACTATTACTACTACTTCTACTATTACAACAACAACAACAGCAACAACAATAACAATAACAACAACAACAGCTATTACTACTACTACTTCTACTATTATTGAAATTGCTTCTAGTATTGTATTGCTTCTTGTATTGTCTTTTAGATTAATTAATTATTTTTTCCTCTTAATAATTAATCAAATGTTGACAGTTTATTATTGATGTTGTTGTTGTTGTTGTTGTTGTTGTTGTTGTTGTGTGTGTGTGTGTGTGTGTGTGTGTGTGTGTGTGTGTGTGTGTGTGTGTGTGTGTGTGTGTGTGTGTGTGTGTGTGTGTAAAGCAAAACATTTACTGGATGAACTTTCTATCATTAATCGAATATTTTGATCCTCTTCAAATATCAATGTTTTGTTTTTATATGTCTTTGATTATCATTAGTTTTTTTTTTTTTATAAACAAATCAACATCACTGAATTTTTTTTAATTTCTTCTTTTTCTATATAATAACTGATTTACTTTATATGTAAAAAAATCATTTAGTTTTTGGTACAGTTTTTTCATGGCATCGTGAGACTGACCGTCACTTTGAACACTCACGGTTCTGCCAACAAAGTCAGAGAGTGTTTTCCTTATCGCTCTTATTCACTATTTCATTGCTTAATATTCAACATTTCATTTCATACTTAATATATTTTTGTCATTTGCAACGAATCCTTACCAATTTATATAGAATGTTTTCCGCTTTTGTTTTTTTCCTTCAGATTTCTTAAACTTTATGTATTTATATCTCTCCTTTGCATCCCGTCAGAAATTTTCCGTTTTGTTTCACTGTCAAAAAAAAATTGTATTTTGTTTTTGTTACTTTTTTACGCCTTGTCCCTTTTTACCCACGCTTCGTTTGGGTACGAAACATTTACATTATCTTTGCACTTTTCTGTTTTGTAAAATAAATATTTCCTTCTTATTCCATACCAAATAATTTCTTTTTTGTACCATTTTTCGATATATATATATATATATATATATATATATATATATATATATATATATATATATATATATATATATATATATATATATATATATATATCACATTACTCACACACATTTTTTTTCTTTCTCGATGAGTCCTTGTTTCAAATCCAAATTTTGTGAAGAAAGGAAATGACTGGAGCGGCGCAGCTTCGAAACTTGTGCTTCATCTTCCTGTGGCTGGGAAGAGATCAGGGAACAACACGACTCGTCCTTCCTTCCTTCCTTTCTTCCATCCTTCTCTCTCATTCTTCTTCTTTATTCTTTCCTTTCTGTTTCGGCTTCCTTTTCTTTTAACTTTTCTTCTGATTCTCCATTCTTCTTCTCTTCTTTACGTATTTCCTTTATTCTCTTTCTGTTTACTTTAAATTTCTTCTTTTCCTGTATTCAGCTCTCCTTTTTTTTCCTTTAACTTTTCCTTCTGTTCTTTCCCCTTCACTGTTCTCTTCCTCCTCCTGCTCTTTTTCCTGTTTCCTTCGTCCTTTTTCTTTTTCATATCATTTGAAAGATCGTGACAAGTTTTCATTTTGTACTTTTCTTTGTTTTCCTTTTTTGTTTCCATTTCTTCCTTTTCTTCCAATTTCCTTTTTTCTTTTAATTTTCTTTACCACATTTTTCCTTTCTTCTTTCATCCCGTCCTTCACTTTCTTTTATCTATTATTGGACTTTCTATTAGTCTCTCTCTCTCTCTCTCTCTCTCTCTCTCTCTCTCTCTCTCTCTCTCTCTCTCTCTCTCTCTCTCTCTAATTAGTCTAGAGAAAGAAGAAAATAGGAACTTATTTATTTTTTTTTACTTATTTCTTGTTTTAATTATTTTCCTTTTCATGATATTATATTTGTTCTTCTTTTATTTGTCTTTTTTTTATATATTTAGGTACTATGTGTTCATTTTGCTATGTTATATTTCTTTCTTTTGTCTAGTACATTTTTTGTTAATTCTGTTTCTAGTCATAAGTTGTTGTTTTTTGTATTCTTTGCTTTTTCATACTTTTCCTTATTTTGTTTTCTTTCGTCAATATTTTTGTCTTCAACAGTTGGCTTCCCTTCTTTCTCTTCTTTCTTCATTATAGCAGGACGTTTAATTAATTTACACTAAGTTTTTTATCTCTCTCTCTCTCTCTCTCTCTCTCTCTCTCTCTCTCTCTCTTTTGATACCCTACTTTTAATTCTCCCGTACAAGCATGAAACTAATCACCTCCACACACACACACATACACACACGCGCGCGGGATGGGGGAGTCATGGGTGAGTCGTGACCTCATCAGCCTTTGAGCAATTAATTAAGACTCTTTGTCTGTCTAATCGTGATATCAACGCTTCAATTTATCAGAGGTCATGAGGAAGATCCAGAAGAGGAGGAAGAAGGAGGAGGAGGAGGAAGAGCAGTACAGGTGAAAAAAGCAAGCAGCCTACTAAATTCTTAAGGGTTTGTTTACGTTAGAGAGGAAGGATAACACAGGTGAAGTCTTCTTCCTACCTTCCTCTGCCTCCTGGTGGGATTTTTAAACTCAAGAGGCAAAAAATAATAAGGAGAGACAGAGAAAAAACTACTACTACTACTACTACTACTACCACTACTACTACTACTACTACTATTACTACTACTACCACCGCTACTACTACTACTACTACTATTACTACTACTACTTTTACTACTACTACTACTTGTACCTGTCTTTCTGCATTCATCACCAACTAAGCTAAGTAATATTTCATGACTAAATCAGAAAGAATCGGAGTTTGATGTGGCGTGGCAATAGACAGTACCTCGGCTGGCGACTGAAGAAGTAAATGAAATAAAATGAAAATAAATAGAGTTGAATAAGTAAGAAAAATAAGGTACGTAAAATAAATAGATAAATATATGCATGAATTGAAAAAAAAAAGAAAAGAAATTTATTTATTTTGAAAAGATGCAACTTCACACTGTACCACCGACGACACAAGAAGAGGAAGAGGAACGCCAAACACTTGCGATCCGGGTGAAGAGGAAGTGTTTGGCTTCGTTTAATGTGAATCCTTTCCCCAATCAACTTGAGGGCGCCGAGTCTTCTTGTTATATTTGAGCGATCAAGTGTAAAGCGATCGCCCACATTAATGATATCGAGTCCTTTTGAATATCTTTAAGCACTTTCAGCGGCTCGCCTCGCATCCTTCGTTTTGAAAGGCGAAATAAATTTACTTCAAGTCTTTCTTCACTACGAGTAGGAACATTTCTCAGACGAAGTACAATTTTAGTAACTCCAACTTATATTTTCCTTATTACATTTTTTCCACAATACGGTGATGAAGACTAAGAGAAGAAGAGGAACCAACAAATAATAAAGTTGAAATAAAACCTTCCGTGATAATGTTCTCAAAGGAGGAGAAATGCAAAGGAACACAAAGGAAGGCAAGCAGCAACAGACATTCACGTTCTTACGGAGCTGCTTGCGTAAATATTCCACAGAACACCACTGGGAGACAAAGTATAGCAAAGTAAAACGGAGGAGGATTAGGAGGAGGAGGAGGAGGAGGAGGAGGAGGAGGAGGAGGAGGAGGAGGAGGAGGAGGAGGGAAAAAAGAGGAGGGGATATGCAGGCTATCTCTTTCTTAACTACCCATTAATCAGCTAATGGGCAGTTGAGGTTAATTAACAATATGCTTGATGATGGGGTCGTGATGTGGATGGCTACTGGGAGGAGGAGGAGGAGGAGGAGGAGGAGGAGGAGTGTGAGTGGATTGGTGATTAGATGTAATTGGTCATTATGTGTGAGATTAAGCCAATTAAAAGGCATGTGATATCTTGGCTGGATTTGTGATTACTAAAGAGGAGGAGGAGGAGGAGGAAGAGGAGGAGGAGGAAGAAAATGAAAGGGCAGAGGTTAACAAGGATAAACAGTACATGATAGGAGGTAACGAGAGAGAGAGAGAGATAAAGGGAGGAAGGGAAGGAAGGAAGGAAGTAAGATGGATGGAGAGAGGAAGGGAAGGGAGGAGGGACGGTAGAGAAAGAAGTGGAAAAAGATGAAGGATGAGAATGAGGTAATGAAAGAGGAGGAGATAAGACAAGAGGAAAATATATGAAGGGGAAATTGAGAGACATGTAAAAGAAAAAGGAAACAAAACCGAAGGAAAAATAGGAAAAACGAAAGAAAGAAGAAAACATAAGAGAGAGAGAGAGAGAGAGAGAGAGAGAGAGAGAGAGAGAGAGAGAGAGAGAGAGAGAGAGAGAGAGAGAGAGAGAGAGAGAGAGAGAGAGAGAGAGAGAGAGAGAGAGAGAGAACCATCTTACATGACTAACTTTAACCATAGAAGCAAATACACACAACACAGTTCACACTCCCACCGCGTAACAGTTAAATGAGACCCAGGTAATAACTTGGGCTGCATTGAACAACCTCTCCCAGCGCATGATAGGTAGTTAGGGGAAGCAGGCGGTAGCTGAAGGGGTACGTGAGAGTTGCAAGGTTACAAACGAGTGATACAAGGCGGAGTGGAGGAAGTAATGGTGATTGAAAGTGGTGGAGTATCCCATTAACCTGTTCATTTTCTCTCAAACGAGGAAAAGACGCCGCAACGAAAGACACAGGGAGGAATAGGAGGGAAAAGAAAGGTGTGTTAGAACATGGAAGAGAAAAGTGAGGAATAAGGAAGGAAAGAGAAAGGAGGTATATAGAAGAAAGATAATGAAAGAAAGGTGTATAGATAATCTAGGGAGGAATAGGAGGGAAAAGAAAGGTGTGTTAGAACATGGAAGAGTGAAGTAAGGAATAAGGAAGGAAAGAGAAAGGAGGTATATAGAAGAAAGATAATGAAAGAAAGGTGTATAGATAATTTAGGGAGGAATAGGAGGAAAAAAAGGTGTGTTTGAACATGGAAGAGTGAAGTGAGGAATAAGGAAGGAAAGAGAAAGAAGGTATATAGAAGAAAGATGAAAGAAAGGTGTATAGATAATTTAAAAAGGAGGTTTCAAGACATTTATTCCTTTTTGGCAAACCCTCTCTCGGACCTGCACGGGGACAGGGAATTTAGTGTTTTCGTTCTTTTCGTTTCATGTTGCCCTTGGTCATTTTTCTCCTCTTACATAAAAAAGGCCAAAGTAAAAGGGTGCATGAAGAGAAGCAAAGTATACATAGCAAAGAAAGAGAAAGTACTCAAGAAAACAAAAGACACATTGAACAAAAAAAAAAAAAAAATGTACATGAAAAGGGAGATTTATAGCCATACACAAGACAATAAAGAAGAGAGAGGTACATAGAACAAAATAAATAGGTGTACGAAAAGAAAAAAAAAGAATACATATAAAAGAAATAAAAAGGTAAATAGAATAAAGAAAAAAAAATGCGTGCATGAAAAGGGAGATTAAAAACCATACACAACAAAACAAATGAGAGAAAATACATGGAACAAAGTAAATAGATGTACATAAAGAAAACAAGTATACGTATCGAATAGATAAAACAAAAGGTATATAGAGCAAAGAACAAAAAATGTGTGTATGAAAAGGGGGATCTAAAACTATACACAAGAAAACAAACGATAAAAAGATGTATAGAACAAATTAAATAGATGTACGAAAAGAAAAAAGAGAATGCATATAAAGAAATAAAACAAAAGCTATATAGAGCAAAAAACAAGAAAAATGTGTATAGAAAAAGGAGATTTAAAACTATACACAACAAAATAAAGGAGAAAAAGATACAACAAAGTGAATAAGTGTAAAAAAAAAGGATAAAAATAAATACGTATCAAAAAAAAAAAAAATATATAAAGAACAAGGACCACAAAAAACAAATATGAAAAGGGAAATCTAAAACCACACATAAGAAAACAAGGAAAGCTGCAAGAGATCATGAGGCTTCCACGTGGCACTCCCTCTAGGAAACACATCTATCTGCTCCCACCTAGCATCCCCATCAGTAACTTTTTCTAATCTTCTTTTACAGCCCCTTAGTGACTCAGCACCAATAACCTGATTACTGAGTCCATTCCATTCATCTACCATTGTACTTAGGAGCGAGATTCCTCCTAATTCCTTTTTCAAATCTAACGTTATCAGTTTGAATACATTAATTGTTGCTTTTGATTGAGTAGAAAGGTTTATTATAAATGGAAGAATGTATACAAGAGAAAAGAAAAAGGAGAGCATATAGGGAAAAATGCACTAAAAAATATAATAACATTTTTCAAATCTAACGTTATCGAGTTTGAATCCATTAATTTGTTGATTTTGATTGAGTAGAAAAGGTTTATAAATGAAAGAATGTATACAAGAGAAGGAACAGAACGAAAGTATATAGGAAAAAATGCACTAATAAATATAATAACCTTTTTAAATCTAATGTTATCGAGTTTGAATCCATTAATTGTTGATTTTGATTGGGTAGAAAGGTTTATAAATGAAAGAAAGTACACAAGAGAAGGGAAAAAGGAGAGCATATAGGGAAAAATGCACTAAAAAAACATAATAAGAGAGAAGAGAAAGAAGTGTAATAATAGAAATAGGTTTAATTCCCTTAACAAAGAGAATGGTTATGTTTAGCAAAGAAATGTACGTTTTCTATTATCCAAAAATACATATACAGATTAATTACGCTCAATACGTCACAATTTTTCTTCAAACGACAAATAAAAAGCCAAAGGTGTATTTTCCAAACCGTGAATAATAAACTACTTAAGAATTACCAAAGAGAGTTTTTGAAGGAGGGAAAAAACAATAAAAAACAAATAAATAGATAAAGAAAATAATGAAAGAAAATATAAGGAGTAATGATGATTGAGACTGATATATAGACCATTAATTTCCCCCTTCCACATAGCTCTCTCTCTCTCTCTCTCTCTCTCTCTCTCTCTCTCTCTCTCTCTCTCTCTCTCTCTCTCTCATTTAGGCCTTCTCCTCCTCCTCCTGCCCCTTCTCCCCTTCTTCCTCCATCATCAACATAATGGACGAATTCCTCCTCCTCCTCCTCCTCCTCCTCCTCCTCCTCCTCCTCCTCCTCCTCCTCCTCCTCCAGCTAGTGTTTTTTTTTTTTTCATCCTCCCCTCTTCTCTCTTTCTTTTTTCTTGGTACTATTTTTCCCCTCATCTCCTCGTCCCCTAAGTATCTGCCTTCTTCTTCTTCTTCTTCTTCTTCTTCTTCTTCTTCTTTGACTTTTCAGGAATTGTTACTTCTCTTCCCTTTTATTCTCCCTTTTTCCTTATTCCTTTTATTCACATTTGATCTCCTCTCCCTTATTCTTGTATGTACTTTCCTTCCTTTATTCTCTTCTTCTTCTTCTTCTTCTTCTTCTTCCACTTCTCATTTTTTTATATTCAATTTTCATTCATTTTTCAAAACTCTATGCTATCTTGAAAGTAGAACTCCTCCTCCTCCTCCTCCTCCTCCTCCTCCTCCTCCTCCTCCTCCTCCTCCTCCTCCTCCAATTCCTCTTCTCACCTCCTCTATACTCAGGGCGTTCATTCCCTCCTCCTCCACCACAATCACCACCCACTCCACACCCTCCTTCATTTTCTCCTTCACAAGCAACACCACTCCACATTTACTCTCATTTTCTCCTCCCTCTCATCTCCGCCGCCTTCCTCCTCCTCCTCCTCCTCCTTCACTTTTTTTTTCTTCTTCTTCTAGCTCCTCCTTTTCCTACTGCTCTTCACACTCTCCCATTAACCACAATGAAGCGACAGTTACGCACGCACGCACACACACACACACACACACACACACACACACACACACACACACACACACAGATGCGTACTAAGTCAAGCATACTCCTTCTCACTCTCTCTCTCTCTCTCTCTCTCTCTCTCTCTCTCTCTCTCTCTCTGAATCAAAACTAAGAAGGGAAAAGGTAAAGGTATATCAAAGAAGAAAAGAAGAAGAATAAGAAGATGAAAAAGAAGAAAAAGAAGAAGAGGAAGAAGAAGAAGCACACGATAAAATAAATATCAGTAGTAAAGAATGTATAGGTAGATGAAGAAAGAGGAGGAGGAGGAAGAGGAGGAGGAGGAGGAGGAGGAGGAGGAGGAGGAGGAGGAGGAGGAAAGTTGAGTGGTAATGGATCAGAATACCAGTGAGAGACAAATACCTGTGTTAATTAGCGTGATATTCAAACACGTGTGAGTTTGCCTGCCACACAAAACAGGTGAAATTCCAATGAGAGAGAGAGAGAGAGAGAGAGAGAGAGAGAGAGAGAGAGAGAGAGAGAGAGAGAGAGAGAGAGAGAGAGAATGTGTTTGTCTATATGCTCTCACGTATACACACACACACACACACACACACACACACACACACACACACACACATCAATACAGACACACACAAGCAGAGCACGTTTCTCATTGGCTGAAAAAAGGGACGTTCACTGATCCTTCTCCACCAATAGGAAAAGAGGATTCAGGCTCTTTTATTTGCTCTTTTTCTTGACCATTTTCTTTCTCCTCTTATTTTTTGACAGATTTTTTTTTCTCTCGTTTTCTTTTCTTATCTTTGTTTGACTGTTTGATGTTTTTTTCTTTTTCTCTTCCTTTTTATTTGTAATTATGGGGAATCTCTCTCTCTCTCTCTCTCTCTCTCTCTCTCTCTCTCTCTCTCTCTCTCTCTCTCTCTCGTACAAAATTCAGTCATCATACACATAAGCAATTAAGGTTGAAAAGACAAGGCTTATTTTTAAATGAAGAAGAAGAAGAAGAAGAAGAAGAAGAAGAAGGAGGAGGAGGAGGAGGAGGAGGAGGAGGAGGAGGAGGAGGAGGAGGAGGAGGAGGAGGAGGAGGAGGAGGAGGAGAAGAAGAAGAAGAAGAAGAAGAAGAAGAAGAAGAAGAAGAAGAAGAAGAAGAAGAAGAAGAAGAAGAAAAAAGAAGAAAAATGAAGAACAAGAAGGCAAAAAATATGAAAACGAAGCCAAATGAATAAAAAAAATAACACGAAGACATAAGAACAACAACAACAACAACAACAACAACAAGTTAACGGCGACCCAAAACATCGAGGACAAGTGAGAGGAGGAAAATAACGAAGGAAAAACATGAGATGGGGGAAAAAGAGAGCAGGAAAACATCAACAAAGAGAATCTGAGAACAAAGGGAAAAATATAAAGGATGTCAAGCCATTAATTGTGTAATAAATAAGGAAAACCTAATTAGCACTCTCTCTCTCTCTCTCTCTCTCTCTCTCTCTCTCTCTCATCAGATATACACAAAGGCAAGGATTTGGTGAGATGCACGAACGGACACACACACACACACACACACACACACACACACACACACACACACTAAGATGGGTTTAGTATAAGCATAATAAGCATCATCACCACCACAACCACCACCGCCATCACCACCACCACCATCATCACCACTAGCACCACCACCACAACCACCACCACCACCACCACCACCGATAATAAGGAAAAAAGCTAAATGAGAGAAATACGCAAAAAAATATATGAAAATAGCAAATTATGAGTAAAAGGAAGAAGAACAAGAACAAGAACAAGAGGAAGAGGAGCAGGAAGATGAAGAAAAGGGAGAAGAAGAAGAAGAAGAAGAAGAAGAAGAAGAGGAAGAGGAAGAGGAAGAAAAGCAATAATTATGAGGGTTTGAAGTGGAAATAGATCCATCAGTCAATCCATCAATTAGTTTTTCCTTCTCAATATTACGTCCCATTTTCTTTTAAGCCAAACACAAAGAAAACGGACTTTGATGTTTGAAATCCTTGGCTCTCTCTCTCTCTCTCTCTCTCTCTCTCTCTCTCTCTCTCTCTCTCTCTCTCTCTCTCTCTCTCTTAATTTATTACCCTTTTTTCTTCCACTTTTTTTTTATCCTCCACTTCTTTTTCTTCTTCTTCTTCTTCTTCTTCTTCTTCTTCCTCCTCCTCCTCCTCCTCTTCCTGCTCCTTCTCTCTTCACTTTACCTCATCTTCTTGGTCCATATATTTTTCATCCTTCTTTTTCCTTCTTCCTTTCGCTTCTTTCTTTTTTTTTCCTCCTCCTTCAATTCCTTTTCTTCTTTTCTCCATCTTCTATCATCATTCTCTTTTCCTCCTCCTCCTCCTCCTCCTCTTCCTCTTCCTTTTTTTTCCACTTTATCCTCCTCCATCTACTTATCGTCATTAGCTTATTTTTTCTCCTCCTCCTCCTCCTCCTCCTCCTCCTCCTCTTTATCTCTCCCTCAAATCATAGTCTATTCATTTCTATCTCTTGTAATTTTCTCCTCCTCCTCCTCCTCCTCCTCTCTCCTCCTCCTCCTCATTTTCTTTTCCTATCTTTTTTTTTTCTTATCTAAATTTCTATCTTAATTTTCCTCACTTCGTATTTCTTGTGTATTGTTTTCATTTCAATTTTTTCCATTTTCTTTTTTTTCCATTTTGTTTTGATTTGATTTCTTATTTTGTTCTTATTTCTTCTTTCTTTACTTATCCATATCTATTTTAACCTTTTCTCTCTCTCTCTCTCTCTCTCTCTCTGTTAATGTAAATAAATGACAGAAGAGAGAGAGAGAGAGAGAGAGAGAGAGAGAGAGAGAGAGAGAGAGAGTCCTTTGGTAGATTGATGGCTGTGTTTACCGAGCTGTGTGTGTGTGTGTGTGTGTGTGTGTGTGTGTGTGTGTGTGTGTGTGTGTGTGTGTGTGTGTTTACTTAGATGTGGTTTCAGTTATTTTTCCTCCCAATATTCTTTACCTAGTCTCTCTCTCTCTCTCTCTCTCTCTCTCTCTCTCTCTCTCTCTCTCTAATGGGGCTTAAAAGAAAACGTAGCTTTAACGGAGGCTATAACTTCTCTCATTAATGATCCCTCAAAGAAAGAAAAAAGAGAGAAAAAAGAAAGAAAGAGAAAGAAAGAAACATCATTTTACCGAAAGGAGAATCAATCAGAGGAGAAAAAAGAGAGCTAACTTCCCCACAATCAACGCTCTCTCTCTCTCTCTCTCTCTCTCTCTCTCTCTCTCTCTCTCTCTCTCTCTCTCTACTGAAAAGTGACTTAATACTAATGGATATGAAAAGTAATAGATTTTCTAGTAAGACAACAACAACAACAACAACAACAACAACAACAACAACAACAACAACAACAACAACAACAACAACAACAACAACAACAACAACAACAATAAGGCAATGAAGTGGAAGAAACAATGAAATGCAAGAAAATAAGAAAAGATTGGGGAAAAATGTCAAAAAAAAAAAATACAGTTAATAAAATGCCAAAAAAAAGGGAAAATTTTTTGAACGTATTTCAGTTTATTGAATTAAAATATTGAAAAAGAAAACGGGAGGAAAAATTCGATGCCTGACTTAAGTACTTTTTATTTTTACTCATTATTGGTTTGTTTTGTATTACTATTTTTTTTATATGCGTATTTCTCTCTCTCTCTCTCTCTCTCTCTCTCTCTCTCTGTCTGTCTGTCTGTCTGTCTGTGTCTGTGTGTCTGTCTCTCACTCTGTTTCTGTCTCTCTGTCTGTCTGTCTGTCTCTCTCTCTCTCTCTCTCTCTCTCTCTATCTCACACACACACGCACACCATTAGGCAAGCGAACTAATCTTAAGCCTCCACGCTATATACTCTCCCCTCCCCCTCTGGTACATTTTCAGTATGTATGTATTGTCATCCAAATAAACCGTCCATTTTTATCATTATTATCACACACACACACACACACACACACACACACACACACACACACACACACACACACACACACACACATCTCGCAACACTCCCAAGTAAATGAATAAATAAATAAATAGAAGAAATAGAACAATAAACAATATCATAATAAAAAGAAGAAAAAAAAAAAACTTCTAATATTATACGCATTTAATATCCCAACTTTTCTATTTCCATCATCTCTTTCTGATTCCCTCTTTATCATTCCCTTCCTTTAAACTTCACAAGAATCATATTACAAAACCTTTACGTTCTCTTTCTTTCTGGCTGTCTGTTTGTTGCCTTGTTTGTATAGTGTAATAATTGATAAAACTGAGGAGGAGGAGGAGGAGGAGGAGGAGGAGGAGGAGGAGGAGGAGGATAAAGTGTTGACCAAATTTACCTGAGACTAATTACAGGTGGGATATTAACTGAGAGAGAGAGAGAGAGAGAGAGAGAGAGAGAGAGAGAGAGAGAGAGAGAGAGAGAGAGAGAGAGAGAGAGAGAGATTATAAGAAAAGACGAGTAAAAGAAGGACGAAATAAACGAAATATATGAAATGTGATAGAAGAATGAAAAAAAAAAAAAAAATGAGAAGGAAGAAAAGAAAGAAAAATATAGAAAGGAGGATTATATATATATATTTTCTTTAATGTTACGGCCTATAGCGCCTGTAGGTCTACTTAATGAGTATGGGAAGCGCTGTCCATCTTCCACTTATTAGCAGCGCAAGCAATTTTATTTATAGTGGTCCCCATATCGCCTATATCACCACCCAAGTGCATCTTTGGTGTAGGGCAATAACACCTCCACCTAGAACCTGGGTATCCTGGTGACATGTAGCTAACTTCAAACCACTCGACAAATGGTAGAGTTTGAAGGCAGCACGTGGTGGATTCGAACCTACGCGTGGACTTTTGCCCGATCCCACGCTCACCACCTTATCCACTACGCCACCGAAAGGAGAGAGTGAACAAATAAATAGAAAAAATTGAAAAAGAAAAGGGAAATAGAGAAAGTGAATGAAAAAAATTAACATGGAGAAACGAAAAGACGAAAATAAACAAAGAAATTAAAGGTTTGTTACTGTTTGTTTATGTTGGTTGTTCTCTCTCTCTCTCTCTCTCTCTCTCTCTCTCTCTCTCTCTCTCTCTCTCTCTCTCTCACTCCTTTATTCCCCTCTCCTGTATCTCTATCTTTCCTCCCTTCTTTCTCTTCTTCCCTCTCCTTTTCTCTTCTTTATTTTCTTTCCCTATTTTTCTTTCCTCGCTCTCTCTCACATTCCTACCTAACCTACTCACAAAACTCACTCTCTCTCTCTCTCTCTCTCTCTGTGTGTGTGTGTGTGTGTGTGTGTGTGTAATTCACTGTTTGATCTGCTGCAGTCTCTGACGAGACAGCCAGACGTTACCCTACGGAACGAGCTCAGAGCTCATTATTTCCGATCTTCGGATAGGTCTGAGACCAGGCACACACCACACACCGGGACAACAAGGTCACAACTCCTCGATTTACATCCCGTACCTACTCACTGCTAGGTGAACAGGGGCTACACGTGAAAGGAGACACACCCAAAAATCTCCACCCGGCCGGGGAATCGAACCCCGGTCCTCTGGCTTGTGAAGCCAGCGCTCTAACCACTGAGCTTCCGGTGTGTGTGTGTGTGTGTGTGTGTGTGTCTGTGTGTCTTTCTCTCTGTTTATTGAAAGGTGTTGATTAAGGAGGAAGAAAAATAAGAGATCTGCAGGTCGTTTTCTCTCTCTTAATTGCTTCTTCCCTCTTTATTTTCATCTCTTTCTTTATCTTCCCTTCATTCTTTCTTCATCCTCTTCTTTTTTTTTATCATTCCCTTTCTTATTTCATTTTCTAATTTCTTGTGTCTTCTATTCCCACTTTGTTTGTTGTTTTTTTTATTGTTTCTTTTTAATTCTTTTCATTATTATTCTCTTCCTCTTCTGTCTTTCTTCATTTGTTTTATTTTGTCTTATTTATTCCAAGTTTCGTTTCTCATTTTCATTCACTTTTATTATTTTTTTAATCTTCAAACCTAATTATACTTTTTTCTCTTAATTTTATTGCTCTCTCTCTCTCTCTCTCTCTCTCTCTCTCTCTCTCTCTCTCTCTCTCTCTCTCTCTCTTCCAATTTACCGTCTGTCTCCTTTTTTTCTCTATTCTTACGTTTTATGCTCTCTCTCTCTCTCTCTCTCTCTCTCTCTCTCTCTCTCTCTCTCTCTCTCTCTCATTTCATCCTACACTCTTTTCATTTCTTTCTTCTCCTCTCTTTTCTATCTCTCTTACTCTTGCTTTTAATCCTCTTTCTTCTTCTCATCCTCCTCTAAAACCTTCTCCTTCTCCTTTTTCTCCTTTTCCTTCTCCTCTTCCTCCTCCTTTTTTTTCCTTCTTCTTTCTTCCTCTTCTTCTTGTTCTTGTTCGTCTCTTTCTTCTTCTTTCTCTTTTTCGCCTCCCTTTTTACTTTCTCACCCACAACCTCTTACTTTACTACCTTCTTCTCCTCCTCCTTCTTTTTCTTCTTCTTCTCCTTATTATTGTTCTTGTTCTTGTTCTTTTACTTCTCCTCCTCTTCCTCCTCCACCTCCTCCACCTTCTTCTTCTTCTTCTTTTTTTCTTCTTCTTCTTCTTCTTCTTCTTCTTCTTCTTCTTCTTCTTCTTCTTCTTCTTCTCCTTCTCCTCCTCCTCCTCCTCCTCCTCCTCCTCCTCCTCCTCCTCCTCCTCCTCCTCCTCCTCCTCCTCCTCCTCCTCTTCTCCTCCTCCTCCTCTTCCTCCTCCTCCTCCTTCTCCTCCTCCTCCTCCTTCTCCTTCCTACTACTCCTCCTCCTCCTCCTACTACTACCTCCTCCTCCTCCTCCTCCTCCTCCTCCTCCTCCTCCTTCTCCTCCTCCTCCTCCTCCTCCTCCTCCTTGCTCAAGTAAATAAATCATGGTTAGGATGAAGAATCTCTGTCAGGATAGTGGATGTTTAAAAAATGGTGGAGAGAGAGAGAGAGAGAGAGAGAGAGAGAGAGAGAGAGAGAGAGAGAGAGAGAGAGAGAGAGAGAGAGAGAGAGAGAATTTGAATGATAGTTAAAATAAAATAGATGTTAACTTGAGAGAATAGAGGAGATAACAAAAAGGAGAACGAATGAGGAGATAATACAAGGAAATAAGATAGAAAAGGGAATAGAAGGAAAGGAAGAATGATGAAAACACCAAACGAAAAAAATAAAGGGCGAAAAAAATAACAAAGATGAGAAGGAACGGAAAATGAAAATGAAATAAAAGGAAAATAG
The DNA here is from genome assembly GCF_017591435.1 of Portunus trituberculatus. Taxonomy (NCBI): domain Eukaryota; kingdom Metazoa; phylum Arthropoda; class Malacostraca; order Decapoda; family Portunidae; genus Portunus; species Portunus trituberculatus. Next base: position 5,356,840 of record NC_059281.1, read on the forward strand.
GAAAAAAATGAAGTATTATTTTCCCACTCA
>NC_059281.1:5366869-5376869 GCF_017591435.1 Portunus trituberculatus
CTCCTCCTCCTCCTCCTCCTCCTCCTCCTCCTCCTCCTCCTCCTCCTCCTCCTCCTCCTCCTCCTCCTCATTTCCCTCCCAATGATCAAGTCTTTTCCTCTTCTCTCTCCTCTTGTATCCTTGTCCGTAAGGGTCTTCTCTCTCTCTCTCTCTCTCTCTCTCTCTCTCTCTCTCTCTCTCTCTCTCTCTCTCTCTCTCTCTCTCTCAGACTTTATCTTCTTTAGAATCCATTTTTCCTCCTTTGCTCTATCTCTCTTGCACTATCTCCTCCATTTCTCTCCTCCTCTTCCTCCTATTCTTCCTCTTCTTCCTCCTCCTCCTCCTTCATATTTTCCTCCTATTTTTTCCTCTCCTCATTGCTGTTTTCATATTTCCTTTATAAAAGTCCTCTCTTTCCCCATCAATCTTTTTTTTTTCTCTTCCCTCTTTCTTTTTTTTTTTTCTTCTTTTTCTTCTTTCTCATCCTTTCCAACATAGGCTTGCCATGTCACTTATCTTTTATCTTTCCGGGTCAACTGAGTGGAGGAGGAGGAGGAGGAGGAGGAGGAGGAGGAGGAGGAGGAGGAGGAGGAGGAGGAGGAGGAGGGAAAAGAAGAGGAGGAAGAGGAGGACAGTAAAAACAAGAACAAGGACAAGAAAAAATAGATCAATAAGTAATGCTTTGAATTTTCTCTCTCTCTCTCTCTCTCTCTCTCTCTCTCTCTCTCTCTAACACTTGCCATCTCTATTACAACATACTTACTTTTCACCACCACCACCACCACCACCACCACCACCACCACCACCACCATTACCACAACCACTATCAAATTAGTTTCATCTTTATTTTCTACTGTTAACTTTTCTTCCCTGTTTGTAATGACTTTTATATACTTCAATATATTAATAGTATTTCTTTCATATTTTAATAGTATCTTGTTGTCGTGGATTTTTAAATATGCATTTTCTTCTATTATTCATAGTCTTTGGAAATGAATGAGGCGACCCAACGCTATTTTCAAGACTGTTTTTTCATTACTAATTTCTATAACTTTCTACCTTCATCTTGCATAAGTTTTGTGTGATAGTTTTTTTTTTTATCTATTACATAATTTATTATTATTTTTTTTTTTTACTATTTCCTTTAACTATCTTTGTAACTAATGTGGAACTATTTTGATTACCATAGGACCATTTCACGACTATTTTTTCATATGTATTTTCCATAACTATTTTTGTACGTACCATATAACCATTTTCATTACTATTGGACTACTATTTCACAACTATTTTACGTAACTTTTTTTTATCCCTATTTCAAAATGAATATTCAAAACAGCTTTTCATAAATATTTCACACTTTTTTCATAACATTTCAAGAACTGTTCTTATAAGTAACCTTGAAAACTGCTTTCAATATCTATTTCACAATTATTATCTATAGCTATCTCTCAGACCTCTTTGAAAAATATATACTCTTCACAGACCAGTAAAGTGAGGTGCTTCCTATCTTCTTTTCTTTTCTCTCTCGCATTTCTTTCCATTCGTTCACTTTTAAATGACGCGTTAAAAATGAGTGAGTGAATCTGAGAGAGAAACTGAAAGAAAAAATGGTTTTCATGGAAGAACTAAATAAAAGAAAACAAACTAAAATAAGAAAATGTTCTAACCAACACAAATGATGATGATGATGATGATGATGATGATGATGATGACGACATACAAAAATAAAACAAAAAGAAATAAAAAAGAACCTCAAAGTGAAGATACAATTTATGACACCAGCCACCACCCTCCCATATCTCTCTCTCTCTCTCTCTCTCTCTCTCTCTCTCTCTCTCTCTCTCTGTGTGTGTGTGTGTGTGTGTGTGTGTGTGTGTGTGTGTGTGTGTGTGTGTGTGTGTGTTTGCCAGACATTTACACACACACACACACACACACACACACACACACACACACACACACACACACACGTACGTTCACGCTACCATGAATAATGAATGTACGAAGAGTAATTCAAACTTTTGGCTTCTCAAGTTAGGTTACGGAGAGACTGAGAAGACATAGCTAACTTTAATTGCCGACATACACACACACACACACACACACACACACACACACACACACACACACACACACACACACACACACAGATACATACATACATCTTACCTTATCTTTACCTTCACAGAAATAATGGCCGAGAGAGAGAGAGAGAGAGAGAGAGAGAGAGAGAGAGAGAGAGAGAGAGAGAGAGAGAGAGAGAGAGAGAGAGAGAGAGAGAGAGAGTAAAAGTGAAAAATACCGAGCACATGAATAGAGCAAAAGAATAAAACAAATATGAGGAAAAATGCTCAAAAGTGGGGAAAAATAGGAGAGGAAAACGAAAATGAAAAAAAAGTTACTGTCCCGGAGCGAAGATGAACCATTGTAGACTAGTGAGCGGAACACTTCGGGACAGTCTCGGTCGATGGAGGGTCGTGTGTTATCTTGAGGGAAACGGGCGATCTTGGGAGACGCGAGGGGAGAGAGAGAGAGAGAGAGAGAGAGAGAGAGAGAGAGAGAGAGAGAGAGAGAGAGAGAGAGAGAGAGAGAACCACGGTCATCAATTTAATATATGAAGAAGAATAAAAAAAAACGGGAAAAATAAATTCGGATGTGAAAATGCAATACAATATGAGAGAGAGAGAGAGAGAGAGAGAGAGAGAGAGAGAGAGAGAGAGAGAGAGAGAGAGAGAGAGAGAGAGAATGATTGGATATTTCAGAAGCGGTGAAAGGAAAAGAATCAAAGATGAAAGAGAGAAGAACAGAGAGACAAAAGAGACAGAGAAAGAGACATGGAATATTAAATGAGAGGAAAGAGGATAAATGTTTCGTTTGTTTCCAGGAGGAGGAGGAGGAGGAGGAGGAAGAGGAAGAGGAGGAGGAGGAGGAGGAGGAGGAGGAGGAGGAGGAGGAGGAGGAGGAGGAGGAGGAGGAGGAGGAAAAGAATCAGGAGAGTATGTTGAGAACGAAAATAAAAGAATAATACTAAGAGGAGGAGGAGGAGGAGGAGGAGGAGGAGGAGGAGGAGGAGGAGGAGGAGGAGGAAAACATCAGAATACATAGGAAAGACGAGTGACAGGAGGCCTTGCGATCTATGACGGTCACTCATTCATTATACTACATCTATAATAAGTTATATAGTAAGAGGCAAGAACAGAACAGAAGAAGCTCCTCTCTATCCACCATTCCCTCCGGCGTTACTAGGCAAGAAATAAAAGGAAAAAGTACATCCCAATTACTGAGAGGACCAATCGGGGAAATTTATATATGAAAGATGAGAAAAAAAAAGAGATCTAATGTAACTGCTACTATCCCTATTAAAAGACAATTATCAGAAAACATTTTCTTTATAAAGCTTATCTAATTTACTTTTGCAAGTAGCCACTGTGTTATCCTGGACGACAGACGCTGGTAGGTTGTTCCAATATTCAACTACGCGTAGGTTAAAAAAAGTTTCTTCGTAAATCAATATAAAATCGCTGTCCTTTAAGTCTCAAACCGTTATTTCTAGCTACTGACTGCGAAAGCCCAAAAGGATTTCGTAATCTATCTTATCTATATTTTTAAGTATTTTGAACGTTTGGATGAGGTCACCTCGTATTAGACGATTTCTAAGCGAAAACATATGTAATCCTTTTGCCGTTCTTCATAAGACAGACCACGTATTCCTGAGATCAGTTTAATTGGTCATCTTTGGAAGCTCTCCAAATTCTTAATGTCCTTTTTAACAACATGGAGGCCAGGCGCCCTATTCTATCATAGCTAATGACGTTGTCTTAGCGAGAGAAAATGGCGCATTTCAGACAGAATCCAGATATGACCTTGTGACGTAGTCAGTAGTGCTAAGACAGGGTCCACCCTCTTATAGCATCGCCAGTGAACGTCATTACTCCTGTCAGCTTTGTGGGAACATGGTTGTATATACCATAACACGATCCCCAGTAATTTTTATTATCAATTCAACTATGAATATCGGTAATGATGACTAAATAATGCTCCTCTTTAATATAATAATGTATACCCTAATTATAAATAACTGCCGGGAGTGGTACCATCAGTTCTCCCGAATCTCAAACAAATCTTGCCCCGCGCGGCCTGCATGTGTCGCGCTGTCGTAATTTTTTCGTGTTTATCGTGTTTCTTTTGTTTGTCTAACTATTCCCAAAAGTTGTAATATGATGTCAAAATAATTTAGATAAAATAAGTTATATGAAGAACCTATTTCTTTCTATATGTTTCAAGTTGACAAGTTGTGTGAATCAGTAGTGGCGCTGTGAGACCTGATGATAACTATGTAGAATACAACCCCAGAACTGAGCCGCATATTCCAGGTGCGGTCTCACTAATGAAGTATATAGACGCGTTATGACTTCACGTGTTTTACATCAAAATTACACGCAATAAATCCCAAGGTGATATTTGGTTTGTGATTCGCAGCTGAACATTGCGCAGCACATTTCGGATCACTTGTTGCTATCACGCCCAGAGCCTTCTCTTCTGTAACTTTGATCAAATTTTGTCCGTGTAATTTAGTTATGTTTTACATTGTTTTGCCAATGTGCATTACTTTACCCTTAGCTGTATTAAAATTCATAAAGCCATTTGTCACTCCAGATACTAAGGTTATCTAAATCCCGCTGGATTGCGTCACAGTCGTCTCTTGTGAGTACTTTACCACTTAGTTTAGTGTCGTCGGCGAATCTGGATATTTTCGATACAATGCCGCAAGTCATTGGTGTTCATCAAAAAAAGTAACGGACCTAAAACTGAACCCTGGGGATACCACTTGTGTAACTTGAAGCCAGTCGGAAGCTTCTCCATTTACAACTACTCATTGTTTCCGATTGGTTAGCCAACTTTCAATCCAACCACACAACTGCTCTCCCATTCCATGTCCCTTCACTTTAATTAAAAAGAAAAAAAAAAAAAAAAAAAAAAAACGTTTATGTAGCACGATATCAAACACTTTCCTGAAGTTGAGATACATAAAGTCAAATGTGGTCCGCTCGTCGTAATTTGAGAATATGTAATTGAAAACTTCCAGGACATTTGTGAGGCAAAATCTGTTGTTCCGAAAACCACGTTGAGTGTCTAATATCAAATTTGTGGTTGTTGAGGAAAGAAGTGATTTTGTCTCTAAATATTTGTTCTAAAACCTTTATCACTACCGAAGTGAGACTGAAGGGTCTGTAGTTTCCAGCTTCACTTTTGTTACCTTTCTTGAATATCGGAGTAATATTTGTGCATTTCCAGTGACTCGGTACAATTCCTTCCTGCATTGATTTATCGAAGAGTAATTTCAGAGGTAACAGAAGTTCTTCTTGACACTCACGTAATAGCCTATCAGCGCCTGTGCTTTTACTGGTATCAAGATTTCGTAGATATTTGGTTATATTATCGCCTTGGTTTAATGCATCTATTCATAGCTCATCGTTTCCAGATCCCCTAAACCTATTCATCACGGTCAGCAAGGTTGAGATCTCCTCTGTGATAAACACGCTGCGAAAAACTTTATTTAGAATTGTTGCCATGTCATTGCAGTCACTAACAAGTATGTTGTTATTATCTTTTATGGGCCAAATTTTTCTTTGGCAGTTTTTTTTATTACGAATGTATTGAAAAACCTTTTAAGGATTTGTTTTCGCTTGTCTTGAAACATTTATTTAAAGGTTGCGTTTCGATTTCCTGTTCTCTTTTTCACAGCATTGTTTGGTGGTGACATACCACATGTAATGGTCAACAGATTTGGTTTGTGTATATTTATATACACATAATAGGCTCTTTTCCCTGGAGAGGATGTGTCTGATGGTGAGGGATGTTTTCTATGGTAATGAATGTGTGTTATGTTGACGGATGTGTTTTACGGTGAGGGACGTGTTTTATGGTGTTGAAGGAGGAGGAGGAGGAGGAGGAGGAGGAGGAGGAGGAGGAGGAGGAGGAGGAGGAGGAGGAGGAGGAAATCAATCAGAAGTTGGGAGGATGTTATGAACGAAAATAAATAAATAAATAAATAAATAAATAAATAAATATATATATATATATATATATATATATATATATATATATATATATATATATATATATATATATATATATGAGAAGGAGGAGGAGCAATACAAAGGAAAGAACGGACAGCAACAGCCCTACTGGACCTAACGAGGCTGTCTGTTTGCCTATTCTACCACTACAAATTGTATGAGTTCGAGGTTGAAGAACACTACGGTTCAAGGAAGGAAAACAAGAGAGCACAAGGAGGGGGAAAGTCATGTGATGGGAGAGGCTGAGAGAAAAATGGTACTATCTGGTACAGTATCTGAGAGGAAAAATAAATATGGAGGCACAAAGTACGTTATTTGAGGGTTGATGGGAGGTGATTGTCCAACCTTTGTTTAAAAGTTCCTATTGTATTGCGACGGACGACATGTACTGGGAGAGAGTTCCAGACATTTACCATTCTGTTGAAGAAATAATGCTTAGCCTCATCTGATCTAAAACGCTTACCTATAATCTTGTAACCGTTATTTCTAGTGATGTTGGAGCTGTCAATGATGAGATAGTTATAAATCTACATTTACGTTATCAAAGCCCCGGAAAATTTTAAACAGCTCAATTAAGTCTCCTCGCAATCGTCGCTTCTCTAAATCGAACAAGTTGAATTCCCTCAAGCGCTCCTCATAAGGCTTGTTCCGGAGTCGTGGGATCAACTTGGTGACTTTTCTTTGGACCCTCTCCCTAGCTTGTCTATATCTTTCCTGTAATGAGGTGACCAGATCTGGACACAGTATTCGAGTTAAGGTCGGACGAGCGCATTAAACAATGTGAGAATTACACCTTCTGACTTGAATTCAAAAGTCCTACCAATGAACCTAACCAATTTGTTTGCTGTTTTAATTACTTCCGAGCAGTGTTTACTCGACTTAAGGTCTGAGGTAATTATAACCCCTAACTTTCTTTTCCTCATTAACCTTGAGAAGCACGGAACCGAAGATAAATATGCAACACTTTACATTTACCTATATTGAAGTCCAAAAATGGAATGCCAACATCCGGTGTTCCCAGGCGGTCACCCATCCAAGTACTAAGCAGACCCAACGTTGCTGAACTTCGCTGATCGGACGAGAAGCGGTGTGTTCAATGTGCTGTGGTCGTTGGCACAGGAGGAGGAGGAGGAGGAGGAGGAGGAGGAGGAGGAGGAGGAGGAGGAGGAGGAGGAGGAAGCTTATAAGAAAATTTCAAAACCTTACCACTTCCTCACAACTGGCCGATCCTCCTCATCCTCCTCCTTCTCCTCCTCTATTCTCTCATCTCTCCATCACTTGTCAGCATCTTCCTTGTTTCTCTTCGCCATTGTCTTTTACCTCTTCAAAATTTTCCCCCTCTTCCTTTTCTTATTCATCTTTACGTTTTACACAACTAAGTCCTCTTCCTCTTCTTCCTCTTCCTTTACCTCCTCCTCTCGTAATTCCAAAACTAGAACCATCAGCTGCTCCACCTCTTCCACTTCTTCCTTCCACCACCTTTACTACCACGAGAGAGAGAGAGAGAGAGAGAGAGAATATCAGGTGTCCACAGGTGAAGGCCGTGTCTGCAGGTATTCATCTCGACGGATAGAAATAACTGAAGGAATTAATAGGACTTTCAACATCGAGGAGAGAGAGAGAGAGAGAGAGAGAGAGAGAGAGAGAGAGAGAGAGAGAGAGAGAGAGTATTAGTGTTATCTTCCATCATTTACATCTTTTCTTCTCATCTTTCCCTCTTTCATTATTCAGTGTCATTTTTTTCTCCCTCTTTTTCATTCATTTTATTCTCTAATATTATTCAGTCCTCTTATCTTTCCTCCTCCTCCTCCTCCTCCTCCTCCTCCTCCTCCTCCTCCTCTCCCATGATCATGAATAACAACCAAAAGCATATTTTTACTTTCTTTTTCCATTATTTTTTTTACCAGCATCCTTTTTGTCTCTCTTTATCTCCTCCTCCTCCTCCTCCTCCTCCTCCTCCTCCTCCTCCTCCTGTTAGTACTGCTACTCCCTAAGGGGCAGTGTGTCAGGGGAAGAAGGGGAGGAAAGAGAAGAACGGTCATGAAAGGAGTGATAAGGAAAAAATATTGAGTACTCTCCCTACACACACACACACACACACACACACACACACACACACACGCTATCTCTCTTTCTCTCTCTCTCTCTCTCTCTCTCTCTCTGTGTGTGTGTGTGTGAGAGAGAGAGAGAGAGAGAGAGAGAGAGAGAGAGAGAGAGAGAGAGAGAGAGAGAGAGAGAGAGAGAGAGAGAGAGAGAGAGAGAGAGTGAAATTAGAAAACCAATCATAAAACACTGGGGAAAAAATGAAACGATGGCAATCAAAGGAGGAAGAGGAGGAGGAGGAGGAGGAGGAGGAGGAGGAGGAGGAGGAGGAGGAGGGGGAACTGATCAGAGTAGTAATAAGATAATAGCATTACCTCCACGTTGACTTAAGTATGGAGAGAGAGAGAGAGAGAGAGAGAGAGAGAGAGAGAGAGAGAGAGAGAGAGAGAGAGAGAGAGAACAGTGACCTTATGGACGGTAAGGTCAGGTTAGATTTAAGGAATGCCAGCTGTTCCTTCCGGGTGGAGGAGGAGGAGGAGGAGGAGGAGGAGGAGGAGGAGGAGGAGGAGGAGGAGGAGGACCAAGCGGGCATTAAGCTTTAAGTCAGCAGCACTCAGTGAGCGTTGTCATTATCTCCCCTCGATCCTCCTCCTCCTCCTCCTCCCTCCTCCTGCTCCTCCTCCTCCTCTTTTCCCTGTCTCGCTCTTCCTGCTTCACTTTTCCTTTTTTGTTGTACTTATGGTTCCTGCGTAAGAACAAACATTATTTTTCCTTCTCTTGTTACTTTTCCTCCTTCTGTTTTTTGTTTTCCTTTTTTCCTCATAGTTATGGTTACAATGAAAGCACAATATTACTTTTCCTTCTCATTTTTAACTCCTCTTCTCTTCTTCCTCCTCCTCCTCTTCCTCTTAAATTTCAAAGGAATACAAAGGAAAGACAAACAGCAACAGACGGTTTGGTTTTTTCAAGGCTGTATGGTAACTTCTTATAACGAGGTGGAGGGAAGAGAGACAGGATAGCACAGGAGAAGTCTGCTCCCCACCCACCACACACTCCACCTTTCACTGACATGGAAAATAGTTAAGAAAAATTTCCACTATCTTTTCTTTTCTCTCTTCTATCATCCATTTTCCTGTTTCCTCCACCTGTTCTCCTCCTCCTCCTCCTCCTCCTCCTCCTCCTCCTCCTCCTCCTCCTCCTCCTCCTCCTCTTCCTTCGTGTCGCTTTCCACTCAACAAGCATAACAAAGCAAATCGGGCCACTCAGTAAGTACATGTCCCTTGATTAATTAACGTTTGGGGGTGGGGGGAGAGGAGGAGGGAAGAGTGGGACCCCTCACCAAGCTTAACATCCCCGCCCACGCCACCTAGAGCCATCCACCGAGCATTGTGACGCATGGGGCGGCCACTGAGCAAGCATTCCACCGCAGTTTGAAGGCCACTGATCGAGCGTGGGAAGTGTGTGGGTGGGGAAGGTATAAAGTCAAGAATATATATTGGAAGTCTCAATGATTTAATTTTTTTTTTTTTTCTTTCTTTTTCTCTTACAATTCCTATTTCTATTTTTTTTATTTACGAGTTTTCATTTATTTATTTATCTATTCATTTAATCGATCTACTATTTTTTTTTTTTTTTATGTGAAGAGAGTGAGGAAAAGTGAGTTTCAATGAGATTTTTTTCCAAACTAATGTAAAATACTTGAACTGTGACAAATTTACTGATTTTTTTTTAAGTAAAGACACCTAAAGTTCAAATAAATAGGAAAATAAAAGAGATTAAGTCCTCCATTGATTACAGAGAGATATAGAAAGAAATAATACGATATGGTTAAAGAAAGGTGAAATAAAGACAAGTTGAAATAAAACATGCTCAAAGAAAGAAAATAAAAAAACATA
>NC_059281.1:5386869-5391869 GCF_017591435.1 Portunus trituberculatus
ATCTTCTCTCTCTCTCTCTCTCTCTCTCTCTCTCTCTCTCTCTCTCTCTCTCTCTCTCTTAGATAACTTCTGAACTAATTCTCCTCTACATCTCTCTCTCTCTCTCTCTCTCTCTCTCTCTCTCTCTCTCTCTCTCTCTCTCTCTCTCTCTTTCCCCTCTCTCCCTTCAATAGTACTTCCTCTTCTCCCCTTCCGACATTCCTGTCTTAAGCCCTTGAGCGAAGAGAGAGAGAGAGAGAGAGAGAGAGAGAGAGAGAGAGAGAGAGAGAGAGAGAGAGAGAGAGAGAGAATATAAATAAATGACAAACCTAAAGTAGTTTCCATACATAAGAGGAGGAGGAGGAGGAGGAGGAGGAGGAGGAGGAGGAGGAGGAGGAGGAGGAGGAGGAGGAGGAGGAGAAGGAAAAAGGAGGGAGAACTCTAAAAAAGAAAATAATGACAACCACCACCACCACCACCACCACCACCACCACCACCACTACAGAAGAGATATCCAGTACTTTTTTTTTGTTAGCAAGTAAAAGTTTAGAGTGCCTTGACAGCGAGGTGAAGGGTGGGGCGCTGTTCACCTGTGCTCACCTGTCCACAAGGGTCCTCCACACCACATGCTTCCCCTTCCAACCTGTACAAGGAGGAAAATGTAGAATGTAGAAAAAAATACTACACAAAATACGAATTATATAAAGGTTAAGTAAGGAAAAGTGTGCAGCCATATATTTTTTTTTTTTTCGTCTTCTTTTTCTTATTATTTCTTATTTTCTCGCATTTTTTGTTCTTTTTTTTTCTCTTTTCTTTATTATTATTGCTATTCTTTTTGTTGTTGTTATTATTGTTCTTAAACCTGCTATTATTTTTTCTAACGGGAGTAGTAGTAGTAGTAGTAGTAGTAGTAGTAGTAGTAGTAGTAGTAGTAGTAGAAATAATAGCAATATTTGTCAATGTAGTGGTTGTAGTTACTTTAAAACCAATATCACTAACATAAAACAACAACAACTACTACTACTACTACTACTACTACTACTACTACTACTACTACCACCACCATCACCACTACCACCAACCCAATCACTACTACCACCACCACCACTAGCACCGCCACCACCGCAGCTGCCTAAATAACGAGCAAACTTATCTAAACAAAAGCTCATCACTTACTGAAGCTCCCACGTTGCCAAGTCTCATTTATCGCACTGTTTCTGTTGCCTCGATCTGCGTTCAAAAATTCTGCAACCTGGCGGGCTAATCTCACGCGCCCCCTAAAAAAGAACAGGTAAATCAATGAAAATAAATGAAATAAAAATATACTACTTAAAAAAAACACAATAAATAAATGAGCGATTGGATGAAAAGAGAAGGTAAAAGATAAGAGAAAGAAATAATGGAAAAAGTTGCTGAAAGAAAGAAAATAAGAATAATCAAATCAATAATAGTAAAATGGAAAAAAAAAGCGTTCGAGATAAAAAAAAACAACTGAAAAAAATGGAAAAAAAGGGAATGTAAAAGAAAAGAGAAGGAAATAATAGGGAAAAAAGTTGCTGAGAGAAAAAAAGAAAACTAAGTAAATCAATAAAATAAATGAAAATAAAAGCCTTTCACCTAAAACAAACACAATAACTGGAAAAAAAATGGAAGAAAAAGAACGTAAAGGAAAAATGAAGAAAAATCAGATAATTGTAGCTGAAAGAAAGAAAAAAAAAGAAAAAGAATAAGTTAATAATAGTAAATGAAAAAAAAAACTTCAAGCTAAAAAAAACACAAGAAATAATTGAAAAAATGGAAGAAAAAGAAGATAAAAGAAAACAGAAGAAAATAATAGAAAAATACAGTTAAAATAAAGAAAACAGAAAAAAATGTCAATCAATTATAGAAAATGAAAATAAAACCTTACTGTTATAAAAATCACAAGAAATGAACCGGAAAAATTAAAGAAAAGAGAAGGTAAAGGAAAAGCGAAGAAAATAATAAAATAAATGTAGCTGAAATAAGGAAAAAAAACAATACGTAAATCAATAATAATAAATGAAAAACTCTTACAGCTAAAAAGAGAAAAATAAATAAAAATGGAAGAAAACGGAAGGTGAAAGAAAAGAGAACAAGATAATGGAGAAAATGTAGATGAAAGAGAAAAGGAAAAGAAAAAGAAAAGCAAGAAATAACTGGAAAAATGAAAGGAAATGGGAAGGTAAAAGAAAAGATAAGAAATTAATAGAAAAATGTAGATGAAAGAGAAAAAAAGGAAAAGAAAACGACACAAAAAGAAAAAGCAAGGAATAACTCAAAGAAATGGAAGAAAATAGGAAAATAAAAGAAAATAGACGAAATTAATAGAAAAATGCAGATGAAAGAAGAGAAAAGAAAAAGAAAAAGAAAAGCTAGAAGTAACTTAAAAAAAAATGGAAGAAAATGGGAAGAAAAAAAGAAAAGAAAAGAAAATTGGTAGTTGACAAAATGAGAAAAAAATAAAGAAATATAAAGAGAAGAGAGAAAAATAAAAATAAAAGAATAATATTAAAATGTGGCTGAAATAAATGGATTCTCTATTATCTATTTGTTTATTGACGCATTTCTGTCTCTCTCTTTCTTTATTTGTGCATTTTGAAAGATTTTGAGTTTGGGAAAAAAAGAGAAAGAAAATACTCTCTCTCTCTCTCTCTCTCATGTACAAACTCAGATTACGAGACTTTAAATCAAACAAAAATATGGACTCAGATCTCTCTCTCTCTCTCTCTCTCTCTCTCTCTCTCTCTCTCTCTCTCTCTCTCTCTCTGTCTTTTTTTACATCGATTTCCTAACTGTTGTCTCTCTCTCTCTCTCTCTCTCTCTCTCTCTCTCTCTCTCTCTCTCTCTCTCTCTCTCTCTCTCTCATATTTTTGACGTGTTTTTGAAAAGTTGGTGGAATTTATTGGCGCAGCTTCCGGCAAGTCTAATTTTATCATTTATTTCCGGAAATGTGCAAGCGATTGTATTTCAGGGTTATTATTTGTTCCAGCCCTTCATTTTTTTTAATTCCGAAGGTAAATCACTCTCTTTCATGTGTGTGTGTGTGTGTGTGTGTGTGTGTGTGTGTGTGTGTGTGTGTGTGTGTGTGTTGCCATCACCTGTACCACTATTACTAACACGAACTTCTCCTACTACTACTACTACTACTACTACTACTACTACTACTACTACTACTACTACTGCAATTCCTACTACTAATACTACTGCTACTACTAATAATAAAAATGATAATACCGTTACTACTACTACTACTAATACTACTGCTACACCTACTACCACCACTACTACTACTACTACTACTACTACTACTACTACTACTACTACTACTTTTTCCCTCCTGTTCCACTCTTGAAGAAGGTAAACTAATTCACAAATAGAATTCAATACAATAAAACATCAAACATTCATAATATACCTACATATATTTTTGGAGATTAAAGAGGATTAATTAAATTAGTCAAAACCCACAAACACCCACACACTTACACACACACACACACACACACACACACACACACACACACACACACACACACACACACACACACACACACACACACACACACACACACACACACACACACACACACACACACACACACACACACACACACACACACACACACACACACACACACACACACACACACACACACACACACACACACACACACACACACACACACACACACACACACACACACACACACACACACACACACACACACACACACACACACACACACACACACACACACACACACACACACACACACACACACACACACACACACACACACACACACACACACACACACACACACACACACACACACACACACACACACACACACACACACACACACACACACACACACACACACACACACACACACACACACACACACACACACACACACACACACACACACACACACACATACACACACACACACACACACACACACACACACACACACACACACACACACACACATTCACTATCAATGAACCGACAGAGAGAGAGAGAGAGAGAGAGAGAGAGAGAGAGAGAGAGAGAGAGAGAGAGAGAGGCAGTTAAGTCTTATCTCCCATCGGGACTAATCTCTCTCTCTCTCTCTCTCTCTCTCTCTCTCTCTCTCTCTCTCTCGGTTCCTGATAGTTCATGTGTGTGTGTGTGTGTGTGTGTGTGTGTGTGTGTGTGTGTGTGTGTGTGTGTGTGTGTGTGTGTGTGTGTGTGTGTGTGTGTGTGTGTGTGTGTGTGTGTGTGTGTGTGTGTGTGTGTGTGTGTGTGTGTGTGTGTGTGTGTGTGGGCACACCATAATAATATGTCCTTTAATAATAATAAATTTGAACATATACATTATAGCCCACAGGGACTCATCGAAAATATATCTACCTATATTGCACCAGATGGTTCTCGTATCAACACTAAGGAGTGCGTGAGGGACCTAGGAATTACCCTTAGCTCTGACGGGAATTTTACTGAACATATTCAGAATGTGGTACAGTGGAACCATGCGTGCTTTGGGGTCCGAGGGATCTCCAAGCGCACGGGTTCGAATCCTGTCCACGGTCTGAGTGCAGGTTGGGCTTCCTTACTCAGGGCAACGGTTTCCTAGCGGGTGGGCTTTGAGATAGGAGATACCCTAAAAAGTATCCCCTTTAGCCCATAAATTCCCGTGAAAAGCCCACATGGTATAAAAAAAAAAAAAAAAAGGCACGAAGCCAGTCTGGCTGGATCCTCCGTACATTCCGCACACGAAAGAGATGCCCTATGCTGACACTGTACAAGTCCCTTGTCATACCATTAGTCGAGTATTGTTGTCAGTTATGGAGTCCTTGGAGAATAGGAGAGAAACAGTCACTTGAAGCAATACAACGGTCTTTCACCAGTAGAATATCAGACACTCAACATCTCGACTTTTGGGAAAGGTTGCAAGAACTTAACCTTTACTCACTGGAGCGGCGTAGAGAAAGGTACGCCATATTATACATCT
>NC_059281.1:5401869-5411869 GCF_017591435.1 Portunus trituberculatus
TAAAGGACATTTCACACCCCAATTAGAAACTGACATCCCACGTTGATAAAGAGTTAGGTAATGAGAGTTT
The DNA here is from genome assembly GCF_017591435.1 of Portunus trituberculatus. Lineage (NCBI taxonomy): Eukaryota > Metazoa > Arthropoda > Malacostraca > Decapoda > Portunidae > Portunus > Portunus trituberculatus. Next base: position 5,401,940 of record NC_059281.1, read on the forward strand.
GGCCCCATTCCCCCTACCCCGACACACACACACACACACACACACACACACACACACACACACACACACTTATATATAGACAAACGTGTAAGTTGATAGATGACAAACATACATGCAGACAGACACACAGACTAACTGATAAATAGATAGATACAGAAAAAAAAGAAAAAGAGATTGATGTGAGAGATATATAGAAAATGGAAAAAATATATACAAAGAAATAATGAAGACAATAAAGAACAAAAAAAAAGGACAAAAGGAAAACAATAATAAAGGTAATAAGTGGGAGGGAAAAATAAATAAGAAAAGGAGAATTGAAGAGATAATGATAAGTGAATGAAAAATACTAGAAAATATAGAAAAAAAATTGGCGAAGATAATAAAAAACAGAGTGGATGGATAGAAATAAAGAATAAATGTAATAATAAAGATGACATGATAAAAAAAGCAAACAAAAAAAATGAAAAAAAAAAAACAGACACAAAAAATGAAAGAAAAGAAAAAATTTGTATAGAAAGACAGACAAAATAGAAAGAGAAACGAACTCACTAAAAAACGAAATGGATGAAAAGGGAGAAAGAAGATCGAAAAACAAACAGACGAAAAACGAAAAACAGAGCCGAAGAAAAGAAAAGAAAAAGAAAAAAGGAAGAAAATTAGTTCCCATACAAAGACAGAACCATTACTCTCACTCTCACTCACTCTCTCTCTCTCTCTCTCAAAAGAAAGATGAAAAAAAGTAACAAGACAAAGAAAAAAAAAATCCCATATAAAACAAATCCCCTTTTTTTACTCTCTTTTCCCTTTCCTCTTTCCCCTTTTTTCCCTCTCCCCCATTCTCTTCCTTTATCTCCTTTTGTTTTCATCTATTTTCTTTTGTTCTTATTATCTTTTCTCTCTTCTCTCGTTTGTTTCACCTCTTTTTTCTTTTCTTTTCTTTTTGCTTTTTCTCGTCTATTTTTTCTCTTTTTTTTTTTTTGTCTTTTCTCTTGTTTATCCAGGAGAGGATAAACACCCACACGAAATGAAACACAAAACAAAACCATAGAAACACAAATATCAAGAACAGGTCCCCCCATAGAAACACCCCAATCATTATTATTCTCTCTCTCTCTCTCTCTCCCCTTTCCCCTCCCCTTCTCCTTTTTCTCTCCCTCGTGATTAGTTTCTGGCTGATGGAGGGGACGCGGCAGGTGATTGGCCAGGTAATCACGCCAGCCAATCAGGTGGTCCCGCGCCGCAACACAACCTGTAATTAGCTGGTTACTGCAAGACATGGGTAGTGGTGGTGGTGGTGGTGGTAGTGGTGGTGGTGGAGTCTCGAATTGGAGTGGATGGAGAAGGTGAATGTTGTGGATGTTAAGTGGAGGAGATGGAGGAAGGGTGGTGGTGGTGGTGGTGGTGGTGGTGGTGGTGGTGGTGGTGGTGGTGGTGGTGGTGGTGGAGGAGGAGGAGGAGGAGGAGGAGGTAGCGATGATGTCGTGGATATTTAGAAAAGAAGGAGTGATGAAGCAAGAGAAAAAGGTCTTAAGGAAGAGAAGGAGGAGGAGGAGGAGGAGAAGGAGGTAGAGTAGGTGGAGAAGCAGTAAAAGGAGGAGGAGGAGGAAGAAGAGGAAGAAGAAAAAAAGAGGAGGAGGAGGAGGAGGAGGAGGGTGAAGAAGGAAGTAAAGGAGGCTTGAGTAGAATAAGAATATGGAGGAGTAATAGTAATAGTAGCAGCAGTAGTAGTAGTAGTAGGAGGAGGAGGGAGAATACAAAGGAATACAAAGGAAAACCATATATAAACAACCCTTTATGTCCTTGTAAGGATGTCTGACAAAAAAAAGAACTTTATAGAAGAAATCAACGCTTGGTAGTGGAGGAGAAGGTGGAGGAGGTGGAGGAGGCAGTAGGAGGGAGTGGAACAGAGTCGTGAAGGAGGTGGGAGCAAGGGAGGAGGAATAGAACGGAAGGAAATAGGAGAGGAGGTAAAAAAAAAAAGTGAAGGAGGAAAAATTCGAGTGTTTGAAATGGATGCAGATGAGGAGGAAGACGAGGAGGAGGAGGAGGAGGAGGAGGAGGAGGAGGAGGAGGAGGAGGAGGAGGAGGAGGAAGGGAAGGTTCGTAGGAGTGAAATTAAGTAGGGAAAGAAAAGAAAGGATGCTTAAAGGAAAGGAATGGAGAGAAAAAAAAAAGTAAAATTAAAAGGAAATCGATATGACAAACAGGGGAGAGGAAAATGATGGAAGAAAAGAAGTGAGAAGAAAAGAGAAAACAAATGAAAAGGCACATAAAAAGGAAGAAAAAACAGAAAGCAGAAAACAAGAGAAAAGACAAAAATAAGAGAAAAAATAGACGAGAAAAAGCAAAAAGAAAAGAAAAAAGAAGAGGAGAAAAAAAAAAGAAGAGAGAAAGATAATAAGAACAAAAGAAAAAGATAAAAACAAAAGGATAGAAAAGAAAAGAAGAGAAGAAAAGGAAAGAGAAAAGAAAAAGAACAGAACAGGAAGAAACAAAAAAATGAGGGATAAAAAAGAAGAGATGATATGAGAAGAAAAGAAAAAAGAAAAAAATGAGAAGAGAAAAAGAAAAAGAAAAGATGAGAAGAAAAGAAAAGAAAATAGATAAGAAAAGAAGACAAGAAAGAGAAGAAAAGAGAAGAGAAGAGAAGAGAGAAGAAGAGAAGGAAAGGCAAGGTGATTTTGGGATGGGACACCTGCCCGGCTGCCGTAATGAGCACTCAGGTGAAGGCCACGCCACTCGCCACCTCCATCGCAAAGACACCTGTCACACCGCGCACCAAACTCAACGCCACACCTTTCTCAGCCTGTCACGTGTTTGGTGGTGGTGGTGGTGGTGGTGGCGGTGGTGGTGGTGGTAGAGGAATGCGGGAGAATCAAATGAAAGAAATATATAAACGAGGAAGAAAAGTGAATTATATACACTGTAGTATGGAGGTTACAATGCATAGATTAGTAAGGAAATGAATACGTAAATAAAAGAAGGAAAAAGTTTGAAAAAATTCCTACAACAACAACAAATACTATTACTACTACTACTACTACTACTACTACTACTACTGCTACTACTATTACTACCAGTACTACTACTACTATGTACCACCATTACTACTATTGCTACCAACACTACTACTACCATTACCACTGCTATTATCACTGCTACTACTACTACTACTACTACTACTACTACTACTACTACTACTACTACTACACACAAACACACACGAAATGAACCAATAATAAATCATAACAATAACAATGACAAAGAGATAAAAAAAATGACAATGAAACACACACACACACACACACACACACACACACACACACACACACACACACACACACGAGTCTCCACAACGCCACGTAAACACCCCCATTATTTTTAATAGGGAAGGGAGGGGAAGAGGGGGAGATGGGAGACAGTGGACAATTAGGTCAATAGGTCACCCATAGATAGGAGAAAAGCGGGGAGGGAGGAGGGGAGGGGAAGGGAAGGGGTGAAGGAAGAGAATGGGGTAGACTAAGTAAGGTTAAGTTAGGTTAGGTCAGGTATGGCAAGGTAAGGCAAGGGAAGGAAGGGAAGGGAAGGGATGGGAAGGAAGGTTAGGTTAGGTTAAGTTTGTTTAAGAAAAGAAACTAGTAAAAATGGAAAAGAAAGAAAAGTTAAGGTAATGAAAAGAATGTAAAGGAAGACAAGGAAAGGAAGATATAGTAAAGGTGATGAAGGGAAGGGAGGAAAAATAAAGAACACGAAGAGAGGAAATAAAAAGAAGGATAAAGGGATAGAGAGGAAAAGTAAATACAATGAGAGAGATAAACCTCCATACAATACTTCTCTCCCTTTCTCTCCATGCCTGCATTTTCATCTACCTCCTTTCCTCCATTTTTCTTCTGTTTCTTTTTCCTCCTCTCATCCTTATTTTCCTATTTCTCAGAATGTCCTCCTTTCTTATTCTCCTCTTTCTCTATTCCTATCCTTTCTATTCTCTCAATTTCTTCCATTTCTTTCCCTTTTTGCTATCATCCCATTTCCCTCCTCCTCCTCCTCCTCCTCCTCCTCCTCCTCCTCCTCCACCTCTCCTTCCCTTTCTGGCTATCACCCAAACCATCTGTCTGATCCATCTCATTTATCCTACTCTCTCTCTCTCTCTCTCTCTCTCTCTCTCTCTCTCTCTCTCTCTCTCTTTTCTTGTGTAATTTATTCATTTATTTGTTCTTATTTTGTTATTTGTTCCTCTTTGTCTATTTCTCGTTCTTCTTCCTCTTCCTCTTAGTCTCACTTTTTTTCTCCTTCTCCTTCTCTAAGTCCAGAATCCTCTTTATCCAGTTACTTCTCTTACTCTTCCTTGTCCTCCATCATCTATCTCTCTCTCTCTCTCTCTCTCTCTCTCTCTCTCTCTCTCTCTCTCTCTCTCTTTCTCGTATTTCTCTCCAATATCAATATTTTTCTGAACTTTTCCTCCTCTTCATCCTCCTCTTTTTGTCTTCTCATCTTCTTTCCTCTATTATCTTTTCTTCTTTCCACTTTTCAACTCTACTTACTTTTCACTTTCCTTTTGTAGTCTTTGTCATATTTTTTTTTACTCTTTTCCTTCGCCTCCTCCTTCTTCTCTTCCTCCATCCATCCCTTCCTCTTCTTCCTCCTCCTTGTTTTTAGTGCTATCCTTGTAATACAGTTGAGTTTCTTCTTCAAACATTCTCTCTCTCTCTCTCTCTCTCTCTCTCTCTCTCTCTCTCTCTCTCTCTCTCTCTCTCTCTCTCATTAGTAAAGCACTATCATCTTACATCTCTCGTCTTACTAATTCAGTCAGAAATATCACCTTACCACCACCACCACCACCACCACCACCACCACCACCACCACCACCACCACCACCACCACCACCACCACCACCACCACCACTACCAGCATCATTAAAAAGGGAGAGACCTAATACAGTACGGTTTCCTGGAGAGAATGGATAAGGATAAGATGACAATTAAGATGGAGAGAGAGAGAGAGAGAGAGAGAGAGAGAGAGAGAGAGAGAGAGAGAGAGAGAGAGAGAGAGAGAGAGAGAGAGAGATATGAGATGCGAGGACACGTAGTCGTTCTGCATAAAATAAATAAAAAAAAATATTGGACACTTTGTTATCATCTAAAAAAAAAGGAAAGACAGAGACAAGAAAGTAAAAGTGAAATTACAAGTACACAAAAAAATCTATCATAAAACCTAGCGAAAAAAAAAAAAAAAGAGACGAAGTGAATGTAGAAAAGAGAGAAAATTAGATTAGGAAAGAAAACATTTACATTATCAGAAAAACCAACCACACCAAACATAACAAAATAACAAAGAAAAATAATAAACGACGAAATAATAATGAGAAAAAGATAATCAAGTACGCAAACAACTAAGAAAATAGAAAAATAATTAAGTACTGCTTCTGTATTTCCATCTTCCAACGTCTTGACTTCTTTTAAAAGGGAGGTTTTAAGACATTTCTCCCAGACTTTTAGCCAACTCTACTGATCTTTAAGGGAACTGGCAATCAAGTGGGCTTTTTTTTTATCATTTTTGTTGCCCTTGGCCTTCTTCCCCTCCTGCATAAAAACCCCACTAATTTTCAACCTAAAATAATAATAAATGACACAACAAAGTACCCTACAGGCAACAATGCACACGTTTTCTATTTACAGTCACAGGAATACACGGTGACTATTCTATTTGAGTGTCACCTGCCACTATCACCTATCATTAGGGAAGGAGCAGGCAGTGAGTGAGTTTTGTGGCTGTTATGGATGCGCACCTGGTGATCGATGTGTATTGGAAACTAGTGGCAAAATATTTCGAGGTATTTTTCAATTTACAAAGTTATTTCTTCCAATGACGAGAGAGAGAGAGAGAGAGAGAGAGAGAGAGAGAGAGAGAGAGAGAGAGAGAGAGAGAGAGAGAGAGAGAGAGAGAGAGAGAGATTGAGAGAAAAAACACAGTACGCACTCGTTCTTAATTGCAAATCGTGATGGAATTGACGTTTGTAATCTGCATGTGTGTGTGTGTGTGTGTGTGTGTGTGTGTGTGTGTGTGTGTGTGTGTGTCACTTTGAAATATTGATAGTTCAGACAGACAAACAGACCCATTGGTTTCATGGACACACACACACACACACACACACACACACACACACACACACACACACAATAGTTCAGTAAGTGTTTTGGTTGAAAGATGAAACATATTTATAGGAAGAAAAGAAAAGAACGAAAAGAAGAAAAAGCAACAAAAACAAAAGAAAGAAAGAAAGGAAGATAGAGAGAAAGAGAGAAAGAGAACAAAGGAGAGACGAGAGGAGGAGAGAATGGGAGGGAAATGTAAGACAAAGGAGGGACAAAAGGCGAGGCATGTGGAGGAAAGACATGGAAGGAAGTGGAAAAGGTGGACAAAGAAAAGTTAACAGAAGGAAAGGAAAGTTAGAGACACAGAGGGAAAAAGGAACAAAAAAACACTGAACAAAGAAAATAAAAAAGAAAAAAGAGAGAATAAAGAATGAAGGAGAACAAGAAGTGAAAAAAAATATGATATGGAAAGGAATGAAAGAGGTAAATTCAAACGACAAAAAGAAAGAAAAGAAAGAGATAGAAACCAAAAGAAGGAAAAATGAAAGAATAAATTGAAAGCAGAAATATAAGAAAGAGATAAAGTAACATGGTCAAGAATAAGAGAAATAGACAAAAGAAACCAGAGAGAGAGAGAGAGAGAGAGAGAGAGAGAGAGAGAGAGAGAGAGAGAGAGAGAGAGAGAGAGAGAGAGAGAGAGAGAGTGGCGTTTAGAGGTCAGTAAGAGTGAGGCAGAAAATCCCTCAAAGCCGCGAGTGTCCGCAAGGGAACAGAACCAAGGAGGAGGAGGAGGAGGAGGAGGAGGAGGAGGAGGAGGAGGAGGAGGAGGAGGAGGAGGAGGAGGAGGAGGAAAAGGAAGAGGAAGAGCAAAAGGAGGAGGAGGAGGAGGAGGAGGAGGATAGGGACGTTAACTGTGGTGATGGTGAAGGATAAGAGATGAAATAACAGGAGGAGGAGGAGGAGGAGGAGGAGGACAAAGCTAGAAAAAGAAAATGGTGTCAAGGCACACACACACACACACACACACACACACACACACACACCGGTAGCTCATTGGTTAGAGCGCTGGCTTCACAAGCCAGAGGACCGGGGTTCGATTCCCCGGCCGGGTGGAGATATTTGGGTTTGTCTCCTTTCACGTGTAGCCCCTGTTCACCTAGCAGTGAGTAGGTACGGGATGTAAATCGAGGAGTTGTGACCTTGTTGTCCCGGTGTGTGGTGTGTGCCTGGTCTCAGGCCTATTCGAAGATCGGAAATAATGAGCTCTGAGCTCGCTCCGTAGGGTAACGTCTGGCTGTCTCGTCAGAGACTGCAGCAGATCAAACAGTGAAACACACACACACACACATCAGTGCTCACCAATGGAAAATATTTGAATATCGCATTTTTAAACAACACATAACATCATGAAAGGTTTTTACACTATTGAATATGGAAGAAAGAAATTAACGAGATAAGTAAATAAAACACATTGGACGAAACACACATTACCATTAATTTGTCAAAGAAAGAGAACAATAATCACTAAATTACACTCAAAATAAAAAAAGGAAAGACTTAAAACGTACCTACACAAGTAAAATGATAGAAAAATAAACATAAATCTATAAGTGAAAGAAAATAGACTTTTAAATCAACTGATGAAAAAATCGAAAGGGAATAAATGAAAAAAATATATACGAAAACTGAAATGAAAACCAATTAACAAATAAAAAAGTTACATCAGAATAAGAAATAAAAAAATATATATACATTTCAATAAAAAAACATCAGACGCATATCAAATAACACATAATAGTAATAATAATAATAATAATAATAATAATAATAATAATAATAATAATAATAATAATAATAATAATAGTAGTAGTAGTAGTACTGGTAGTAGTAGTAGTAGTAGTAATAATACTACTACTACTAATAATAATAAAAAATAATAATAATAATGGCAATAATACTAAAATATCTTGCAATCAGGTGAAAAAAAAAAAGGAAAATCACATTTGAACTATAAAAGGGAAAACTTTCTCTTATTGGTTTTGGTGAGGAAACTTATATTTTGCTGGCAGGGAAAAAATACAATGGAAAAAAACTTGGCTCGTTTGGAGAAAAAAATAAAAGGTCATTGTGAGAAAAGCATGGGAAAAAATTAGCTTATGGAAAGATGGAGAGAAAAAACTGAAAGAAAATGTAGGAATGGATAAAATGTTAGAGAGGGAAATGAAAAAAGTAAAGCAGAAGAAAGGAAAGTGCATTCTCTCATTCATGGGTGAAGGAATGGCTGAGAGAGAGAGAGAGAGAGAGAGAGAGAGAGAGAGAGAGAGAGAGAGAGAGAGAGAGAGAGAGAGAGAGAATTATGTAAGGTAAATGTGGCTGGCTGATACCGTAGACTTTCATGCTCAGGTTTATATCTACCTGATCTCTCTCTCTCTCTCTCTCTCTCTCTCTCTCTCTCTCTCTCTCTCTCTCTCTCTCTCTCTCCTAGACCCCACAAATATAAACTGATTTCCTTTCCTCTTGTTGTTTTTGTTATTATTATTGCCAAGAAATACAAATGGATCTGCTCTCTCTCTCTCTCTCTCTCTCTCTCTCTCTCTCTCTCTCTCTCTCTCTCTCTCTCTCTCTCTCTCTCTCTCTGTCATATAATAGCCATGTAAACAAATACACAGAAGAACAAAACTAACACATAAAAGACAACACATAAACCGGAATATTATACACTAACTTGCTGCCTTTGAACATACATACATACATACATTCATACATACATACATAAACGATAAAGTCTGGTAAGAAAGTAAAATCAAAGTAAATAAAGGCAAGAAATAAGAAAAATATGAAAAAAAAAATCCAAGAACGAACACGAAAAGAGAAATTACGAATATTTATTTATACACGTCCAATCACACTTACTTATTTACTGATTTATTGACTTATTTTACTTACTCACACTTACTTACTTAACCGCAAAGAATGGAAAGTATAAAAAGAAAGACGCAAATACATGAAAGGATGATAAAGGGTGGGAAGAAATTAATAAAAAAAAAAAAAAGCAAAGTTGGTCCACGCTTCACAACATTTCCATGACAGAAGCAGAATAACAACAATGCACGGAAAAAAAAGGAAGAAAATAATGAGAACTAAAAATTAAAAGAATAAAATAAAAAAAGAGCATCTGATAAAAGGTTTGTATACTGAATTTGTTTTGATGCAGAGAGAGAGAGAGAGAGAGAGAGAGAGAGAGAGAGAGAGAGAGAGAGAGAGAGAGAGAGAGAGAGAGAGAGAGAGAGAGAGAGAGAGAGAGAGAGTCATTGCGTTGTTTGGACTGTAAATATAAATAATAATGATGGTAATGAAGATGATAATGATGATGATGATGATGATGATGATGATGATGATGATGACACGCCTTTACTAACAAAACTAGTGAGCTTCTTTATCTATCAGTCAATCTATCAGTATTTTCCAAAGCATATTCATTTATCTCTCTATACTATCAATTCTCATCTACTTCACATGCATATACACGTTTAAATGTCCACAGTATTTAGAATCAATGCGAAAACAACACACAGGAAATATGTTGAAGATTATATTGTGTTGAGAATAATGAGTCAGTAATGTGTTGGCGAGTTATGTGATGCAGTGGGCTATAAACACTCCAGTTTTAACGTTGTTGTGCGTTGTAAGCTTTTGCAAAATTATAAATATGTACAGATTTATTGCACTGTGTTCTCTATGACTAAAAAGATGGAGAGTTTAATCAAAGTCAATCCATCTACATATTTATCTATCTCTCTTTATGTTTACTCTTCAATTATTATCTAATCTATGAATC
>NC_059281.1:5416869-5421869 GCF_017591435.1 Portunus trituberculatus
TGTCCTGTTCCTTTTTTTGTCCTCATTTCTTTGTCATTTTCTATTTTCTTGATTTTTTAAGATATATTTTTTTCCTTCCTTTGTGTTCATTTCTCTCTTTACATCTCCTTTCTTTCTTACTCCTCCTCTCTCTCTCTCTCTCTCATGTTCCTCGTTTCTATACCTTCTCCCCTCTTCCTTTCTCTCCTCTCTTTTGCTCTCACTATTTCCCTTCCTTTCTATTGTCTCTTCCCTCTCTTCCAACTCCTCTTTCGTGTCTGTGTGCTTTTCTCTCTTCCTCCTTCTTTTATCTCCCTTTCTTCGTCACCCTTCTTTTCTCTCTTTCTCCTCCTATCTCCCTCCCTCTCTCTCTTTCTTCGATTCCATTTACTCTTGTTCCCTCCTTTCATTCTTGTTTTCTTCCTCCTTCTTCCTCTTCTTTATATTCTACTGGAAATTGAAGAGAGTAAGTGTATGATTTGGGTTCTGGTGGTGGTGGTGGTGGTGGTGGTGGTGGTGGTGGTGGTGGTGGTGGTGATAGGAAAGTATTCTTATATATCTTCGTCTTTATGGAAGGTTGTAATACATTTTATGGGTTCTTGATCTTGTTTATTGCCTCCAGTAGTAGTAGTAGTAGTAGTAGTAGTAGTAGTAGCAGTAGTAGCAGTAGTAGTAGCAGTAGCAGTAGCAGTGGTGGTGGTGCAACCAGTGGTACAGCAGCAGCAGCAGCAGTGGTGCAGTGGTGGTGGTGGTGGTGGTGCAGCAGCAGCAGCAGCAGTGGTGGTGGTGGTGGTGGTGGTGGTGGCAGTGCAGTGGTGGTGGTGGTGGTGGTGGTGGTGGTGGTGGTGGTGGTGGTGGTGGTGGTGGTGGTGGTGGTGGTGGTGGTGGTGGTGGTGGTGGTGGTGGTGGTGGTGGTGGTGGTGGTGGTGGTGGTGGTGGTGGTGGTGGTGGTGGTGGTGGTGGCGGTGGTGTGGTGGTGGTGGTGGTGGTGGTGGTGGTGGTGGTGGTGGTGGTGGTGGTGGTGGTGGCAGTGGTGCAGTGTGCAGTGGTGGTGGTGGTGGTGGCAGTGGTGGTAGCAGTGGCAGTGGCAGTGGCAATGGCAGTAGTAGTAGTAGTAGTAGTAGTAGTAGTAGTATAATATCTTTTCATGTTTTCAGTTTATGTTCATACTCTTCTTCCTCTTCCTCCTCCTTCGCTTCTTCTTCCTCATCCTTATCCTTCTCTCTTCTTCCATCTTCTCTTTTTCGTCTTCACTCCTTCTACTTCCCCTTCCTCTTTCTCTTCCTCCTCCTCTTCTTCTCCTTCTGTATTTATTTTCATTCTTCGTTTCTTTTTTACAAGTCTTTCAAATGTAAATCGCCATTGAAAACGTTGAATCTCTCTCTCTCTCTCTCTCTCTCTCTCTCTCTCTCTCTCTCTCTCTCTCTCTCTTTCTTATCGGTGTGGCTTTTCTATTTCGTTTTTCTTTTCTTTACTATTTTCTTTGTTGACTATTTCTCTTTATTTTCCTCCCACCTGTATCATTTATTTATTTCACGCACTGAAGTTATCATTGTTTCCTTTCATCTCTTTGTTTCACTTTTTTTTTCTATTTATTCATCTGTTTCCGTCTTTCTGTCAGTCATTTCTAGTCTTTGTTTTACTTTTACATTTTTTCTTTATTTTTCCATTTCTCTTTATCACCATTATCAATATCCTTACTTCTTTTCTTTTTATATGTTTACTTTCTTGATTTTCTCCTCTTCTTATCTTTATTTCTCTTCCTCCTCCTCCTCCTCCTCCTCCTCCTTTTACTTTTTTATTACATTCATCCTCTTCCTTTAATCGTTACTTTTTTTTTATTTATTTATTTCTCCTTTTCTTTATCGTGTCTCCTTCCTTCTTTCCTTCAGTCCTTCCTTCCTTTATTCCAATATTTCTCCTTCTTTCCTCCATTTCCCAATACTTCCTCCTTCTCTCCCCCAATATCCCTCACTAATTCCCTACATTAACCCTTCTTCTTTCCTCCAATACTGCTCAAACTTTCCTCCAATAGCTCTATTTCCATCAGGCCTCTCTCTCTCTCTCTCTCTCTCTCTCTCTCTCTCTCTCTCTCTCTCTCTCTCTCTAACTTTGATCAGATTTATCTCATTGCTTCCTTCCTTATCTCTTATATATATTTTTTTCTCTCTCTTTCCCGTCTCTCTTTCTTCTTTTTTTTTCTTCTTCTTCCTCCTCCTCCTCCTCCTCCTCCTCTTTCAGATCTCTTTCTCTCATCTTGTCTTCTTTTATCTTCTCTTTTTTTTCCTCTTCCGCTCTTTCCATTCTGTTTCCTGTCTTTAATGTTCTTTTCTTCCTCTCTTTGGCCTTTTACTATTAACCATTTCCTTTTCTTCTTCTTCACTTCTACTTTTCCTTGTTTCCTTTTCCTTGTCTTATTTTCTTTCACCTTACATCTATTTTTCTATTTACTCATCTTTCATTATCTTTATTAACGTTTCCTTTGTCGTAGTTCCCTATCTTATCCTTCCATTTTCCCTTTCTCTCTTGTTTTAACCCACTTCATATTTCCTTCTTTATTCTTTATTTTACCTTCTTTATTTTTTTTTCAATACATTTTTCCCTATTCTCCTTTTCTCTCTCGCCTTTCTCTCTTTCTTCTAATTTTACGGTGAAGGAAACAAAGAGAAATTAGGAAACGATTTTTGGGGAGAATAAAAAAAAAAATGGAAAATGAAATTCAGAGGAAGGAAAAAAAAGGAAGAAAAGAAAAGGGTAGCGAGGAAAGAAAGAAATCAGGAGACGATTTTCAGGGAGGGAGTAGAAAAAAGAAAAGAAAGATGAAATTCACAGGAAGGAAGAAAAGGAAGAAAAGAAAAGGGTAACGAGGAGAAAGAAGGAAGGACATTTTTCATAACTTTCCATCTTTTTTTCTATTTCCACCTGAAAACATGAAAGTAGAAAAGGTGTAGAAAATATAGAGAAAGAAGGAGGGACATTTTTCATAATTTTCCCATCTTTCTTTTCCACTTCTTTCCATCTCCACCAGAAAATAGAAAAGTAGGAAAGGTGTAGAAAATATAGAGAAAGAAAAGAATGGACATTTTTCATAACCTTCCAATCTTTCTCACTTCTTTCCATCTCCACCAGAAAAAGAGAAAAGTAGGAACTAGAAAAATACAAAGAGAAGGAAGGACATCTTTTTATAACCTTACTCCCTTTCCTTTCCATTTCTCTCCTTTATCACAAAGAAAGAAAGAGAAAAAGGGAGAATTAATACACTACACCTTCTTTCCCTTTTCTTTCCTCTCCCACTATCACTCCAAGGTAGAGAAGAAGGGAATCTTCAGTACTTCTGACCTTTATTTCCTCTCCGTTCCCCCCCCCCATTTCCTCTCCCTTCCCGTCCCTTCCGCTCCTTTCAGCAGGTGAGAGCGAAGGTGAAGGCAGGTAATGAGAAGACACAGGACAGGTGACTCAATTAATTACTATCCTCTTCCTCACTCTATTTAATGAAGAGGAAACGAGACCATCACCCCACCTCTCTCTCTCTCTCTCTCTCTCTCTCTCTCTCTCTCTCTAACACATTTTTCTATAGTTTTAAAAGGTTGTGTTATTTTTTTTTTTTTTTTTAGTTTTGCCTTTATTACTGAAAATATGTTAACTCAGAAATTATCACCATCACCATCATTACCATCATCATCACCATCATCATCATTATCATCATCATCATCATCATCATCATCATATATAAAGCAATTCCAAACACCTTTCTTACCTCTTACTGAACTCAATTTTATCTAGTACACCACCACCATCACCACCACCACCACCACCACCACCACTAACACTAACACTAACACCGCCATTTATAACAACCTTCTTTATCTCCCACCTATCTACATCATCTAAGCAACTATTACACCTAAGCTACCTATTACATCACCACCACCACCACCACCACCACCATCACCATCACCATAGTCTCTCAAGCCACGCATACACTCCATTTCTCCATCTTTCCTTCCTCTTTCCTCTTACCTTCCTTCTTTCTCTTCACCGTCTTACTCATTCCCTTGTGTTTTTTTTCCTTTTCCTAATCTTCTAATTATCCTCCTCCTTCTCCTTCTCATCCTCTTTTTCTCCTTTCTTCTATTGTCCTCACTCCTCGTTCACTTCTTTTCTTCTTACTTTCTTCTCGTTAAGTCTCTCTGTTCCTACTCTTTCTTTCTCATTTTTCCCCTATCATCTTCCTTTCCACCTGTTCTCCATTACTTTCCTTTCACTCGCCATCCATCCTTCCTTTCTTTTTTTCTATCCCTTTCCCTTTTAATTTATCCTAATCCTCCTCCTCCTTCTTCCTATTCTCGTCTTCATCCTCTTCCCTATTTTTCATCAAACTAATCCTCTCTTCCCCTTCACCTCCTCTTTATTCTCGCCTGTATGTCATAGTCCCAGCTTTATTACGACCTGCTCTTCCCTCATTCACTTCTCCCTGTCTCACCCTGCTATCTGTCCCTGCCTCTCCCCGCCACGGTCACCACTGAGGATAAATACAGCGATAGGGAGGGATAAACATGCTAGGAGGAAAAGTGTGATGGTAATATAGACACGAGTAGATTGATAAACAAGAGAAATAGTGAATACGAGAGAGAGAGAGAGAGAGAGAGAGAGAGAGATAAGACACACACATACACACGAGGCAAGGTTAAACTCAGTCAATCGTGGACCACCTAATTAATGGACTAGGCAAAACTACGGTAGAGTCATAAGTCACAAGTAATGAGACTCTACACACTCGTTTACGTGCGCTCATCAACACGCTAATTAAGGCACACACACCTGCGCCTCCCTCACCTCACCTCACCTCACCTCACACACACACACACACACACACACACACACACACAGGTAAGCAAACACTACTAATTCTACCTCTGTATGTCGTTAATTTTTTGTTTTTGTTGCTCCTTACTGTACAAAATGAAGGGAAGGGAAGGAAGGGAAGGGATGAGAAGAGAATATAAGCGAACTGAAAGGAA
>NC_059281.1:5426869-5436869 GCF_017591435.1 Portunus trituberculatus
TCTTCCCCGAACCCTCCTTCCGTCCGTCTTCCCTTTCTTGTCTTTCCGTTTGACCAATCAGCGAGCGACTAATGGCCCAACAGGAATGGAAGACGCATTTTGATTGGCTAATGGCACGACGCCCATTCCACAGACGACAGGGCGGAGAAATGGAAGGAAAAATATAAGGAGACTCGTAAAGAAGGTGGAAGGAGGAGGAAGAGAAAGAGGAAGAAGGGAGCAAGAGAAAAGAAAGAGGGATAAGAGATTGAAGGAAGAATTGGGTAAGAAATGAAAACGGAAGGGAGAAAGAGGAGAGATAGGAAATAAATAAATGAATGAATGAATGAATGAAAGAAGAAATGAAAATATGAATGAAGGAAAGACAAATTGAAAGATGAGTAATAAAAGATACTACTACTACTACTACTACTACTACTACTACTACTACCACTACTACTACTACTACTACTACTACTACTTCCACCACTACTACTACAAATAATAACAATAACAGTAATAATCAGAGTATAGACAGGCAGCGAAAAAAAAAAATGGGATACAGATAGAAAATAACAAATGATAAAAGAAAGGAAGGAAAAAAATGGAATAAAAGACGAGAAAGATAGAAAAAAAAAAGAAACGTGGAGAATGTTTAATGAAAGTGTGCATAGGAGAATAAAAGAAGGAAAACAGAAAATACAAATGGAGAAAACCAGTAATGAAGAAAGAAGGAAGAGGAAAAAAGTGGAAGAAAAGTTAAGTAGGACAAGGGAATAAAGGTGGGGAAAAAGTATTGGGAGAAGGAATGAAAGGAAAATGAGAAACAGTTAACAAAAAAGAAGATGAAATAGAAGAGAAAAAAAGGAGGGAAACAAGAAATGAATAAAGGAAAAGTACAAGTGAAAATATTAGAAGAGAAAGAGGAAGAAGGGAGCAAGAGAAAAGAAAGAGGGATAAGAGATTGAAGGAAGAATTGGGTAAGAAATGAAAACGGAAGGGAGAAAGAGGAGAGATAGGAAATAAATAAATGAATGAATGAATGAATGAAAGAAGAAATGAAAATATGAATGAAGGAAAGACAAATTGAAAGATGAGTAATAAAAGATACTACTACTACTACTACTACTACTACTACTACTACTACTACTACTACTACTACTACAGCTACTACTACTACTACTACTACTACTACTACTACCACTACTACTACTTCCACCACTACTACTACAAATAAAAACAATAACAATAATAATCAGAGCATAGACAGGCAGCGAAAAAGAAAATGGGATGCAGATAGAAAATAACAAATGATAAAAGAAAGGAAGGAAAAAAATGGAATAAAAGACGAGAAAGATAAAAAAAAAAGAAACGTGGAGAATGTTTAATGAAAGTGTGCATAGGAGAATAAAAGAAGGAAAACAGAAAATACAAATGGAGAAAACCAGTAATGAAGAAAGAAGGAAGAGGAAAAAAGTGGAAGAAAAGTTAAGTAGGACAAGGGAATAAAGGTGGGGAAAAAGTATTGGGAGAAGGAATGAAAGGAAAATGAGAAACAGTTAACGAAAAAGAAGATGAAATAGAAGAGAAAAAAAAGGAGGGAAACAAGAAATGAATAAAGGAAAAAGTACAAGTGAAAATATTAGAAGAAAATGTGAATAAGAGACAAGAAAGCATTTAGAGAGAGAGAGAGAGAGAGAGAGAGAGAGAGAGAGAGAGAGAGAGAGTTAGAAAATTACACCTCTTTCCTGTTTCTTGCTCCCTAAACTCACTCTCTCTCTCTCTCTCTCTCTCTCTCTCTCTCTCTCTCTCTCTCTCTCTTGCTTCATCTCCTTTATCTCCTTCATTCCTTCACGAGCTCCACATCTTATAGCCCTCCTCCTCTTTTCCTTCTCCTCTAATTACCTTCTTTATCTTCTTCCTTCCTCTCCTTTACCTTCACTCTTTTTCCCCACTCACTCTTTACGACACGTACTCACAGTCAGGAGCGATGGGGAAGGCAGTCTGTCCTGTAGGTGAGGCTTTCTGCATGCTATGTTACTGAGACACTTCCCTTCTGTATTCTTGTAGGCACTGATAGGTTGCTTGACAATGTACAGCGAAAGGCCCACCTGGAGAGAAACAGTTGATTTATGTGTAAGCAAATGAGTCAACCTGTTAAAGAAGTAACTGATTTATCCGTAAACAAAACAGTGAATTAACCTCAAAATAAACAATTGATTAAGCTATAAAGAATCAGTCTATATACAAACCACTGATTAATCCAGCTATACACATACAGTTGATTAGCCTTTAACATATTCCCTGCCTGATTCTGTATTTCCATTTACCTGACCTGAACTAAGAGGTGGGTGGTTCAAGACATTCATCCCATTCTTTTGGCTAACTCTTTCGACCCTGTTCGGGGACTGGTATCTCAGTAGGCGTTTCTGTTTTATCCTTTATGTTGCCCTTGGTCTGCTTTCCCCTCTTACAGAAAAAAAGGAAAAAATAGACTTGTAAACAAACAGTTGATATAACCCACCTACAAACAAACATCTGTCTAACCCCTTCAGTACTGAGATGTATTTTTACCTTGAGATTTTTGTACGATTAGACTATTTTCTAATTCTAAGTTATTCCTTCTGGCTAACTCTCTTTTCGTTTTAGGGACCTTACAGTTCAAGTGGGCCTTTTTTATATTTTGTTGCTCTTGGTAAGCGTCCCTCTTACATAAAAAAGATTATTACTGACATTAGGAAGGGTATGTGGAGGTCAGAAGATTAGTGCTCAGAGTCTTCACTGTTCTATTCCCTCACATAAGTTTCTTAATCTGTGTAAAATCAGCAAATAGTAAACAGAATGAATATGGTAACGCGCCATGGTACTAAAGAGGTTAACCTGGATACAAATAATAGACTAATCTGTAAACAAGCCAATTGATAAACACACATCATAATACTAGAGTCCAACAAGGTTCACACTGACTCGATACACTCATGTCACTATGCTCTTTGTAATTCACTTGTTCACACGACACGTATCACTTCAAATTTCAAGGAACACAATAACCAGTTGGTGTGATAATCTGTGATAAAAGCACCACATTGATAACATTCACACCGCACACTACAGGAATGAATCTCAATACGTGACCATCCATAAATATACACAACTCTTGAATGTCATTAAGATTACATTAGCATATACTTCAGACTTTTAAGAGAGAGGTGTCAAGACATTTGCTCCCTAATTTAGCATAACCCTTCTTACCTTTTAGAGAACCAGCATCAAGTGGGTCTTTATTTTAACACTGTGTTGCCCTTGGCTGGCTTTCTCTCGTACATCAAATAAAAAAATTAAAAAACTTGGTACATTGAGACAAAGAGGTGACACAATATAAAAATCACTCTTAAAAAAGGTGGTTAGGAGGGTTATAAAAAATGCAATTAATAAAGAATACAGGCATTTTAAAGCAGATATATAGATCACCTGTAAAATATAATATTCTTAAACACTAAGCTCTCTCTCTCTCTCTCTCTCTCTCTCTCTCTCTCTCTCTCTCTCTCTCTCTCTCTCTCTCTCTCTCTTTCACTACAATATCAATTCTTTCCCTTTCTTTTCGCTTTTTCGCTACTTCCTCTTTCTCTTCTTTCATTTCCCTTGTTCCTCTTCTCCTCTCCTTTAATTCTCCTAACTCTCCTTTCAATTTACCTCTCTCTCTCTCTCTCTCTCTCTCTCTCTCTCTCTCTCTCTCTCTCTCTCTCTCTCTCTCTCTCTCTCTCCATGAAAGCAAGTTTAGTCGCCATAAAGGAGGAGGAGGAGGAGGAAGGCTGATGAAAGGGAGGAAGAAAAAGAGGGGAGGAGGAGAGAGCGAGAGAAAGGAAGGATATAAAAGAACAATAGTACGAAAGGAAGGAGAGGAAGGAGAGAAGAAAGGAGGAAAAAAGAAGGAAAAAGGAAAAGGAGAAATGGAAGAAAATCAAAAGAAATTAATACAAATGGAGAGAGAGAGAGAGAGAGAGAGAGAGAGAGAGAGAGAGAGAGAGAGAGAGAGAGAGAGAGAGAGAGAGAGAGAGAGAGAGAGAGAGAGAGAGAGAGAGAGAGAGAGAGAGAGAGAGAGAGAGAGAGAGAGAGAGAGAGAGAGAGAGAGAGAGAGTAAATAAGAAAAAAAGAAGAAGAAAGGTGAGAGGAGGCGGAGGAAGAGGAGGTGGAGGAGAGGAGAGGAAAGAGAAAAAGAAAGAATAAGAGAAAATGTAAGAAAAATAAGAACGAAGTAATGTAAAAGAAAGAGAAAGAGAGGAGGAACATTGCGGGAAGAAAGGAAGGGAAGAGGAAGAAGAAAGTCAAAGGAAATTGGGAGGAAAAGAAGGAAGGAAGGAAAGGAAGGAAGGAGAATTTCTGAGGCATAAAAGACGAAAAGAAAATCGAGAACGTGGAAAAGAAAGAGAAGGAAAATAAACAAGAAAGAGAAGAAGAAAAAGAAATGCAGAGAAATATGTAAAAGAAATGAAAGATAGAAAATGACAAAAAAAAAATGAGGAATGAGAGAATTGCAATGAAGGAAGGAAGATAGAAAGACAAAAAAAAAGGAAGGAATATAAAATAAATAGAAGAAAGAAAGAAGGAGGGAACGAAGGAAAGGAGAGAAAATAAATAGAAAGAATATATGGGAGAGAAGATTAATAGCGAGTGCGAATGAAGGAAAGAATGAAGGATGAAAGAAAAGAGGATTAAAAGATAGAGTATATGGAAGGAAGGAAGAATGAGGTGTGTGTGTGTGTGTGTGTGTGTGTGTGTGTGTGTGTGTGTGTGTGTGTGTGTGTGTGTGTGTGTGTGTGTGTGTGTGTAATCTTCCTCGCATTCAATTACTTTATTTTATCGTTCTCTAATGATCATCTTGCGTTTTCTTTCATTTTTATCTCACAACATTTTTACGAGAGCGAGAGCGAGAGAGAGAGAGAGAGAGAGAGAGAGAGAGAGAGAGAGAGAGAGAGAGAGAGAGAGAGAGAGAGAGAGCACACGTTTTCTCATTCTCATTTTCCCCCAGCACGTAATGAAGTGTTTGTGTTCAGATTCATCAGCTGTTTCATTTCCTGTGCCCAAAATTTTGCTGCACCTCTTAACACTCACAGCACCGCAGCACAACAGAGAACAGAGCACCATAGCACAGCACCTGACATTACACAGCACAACAGGGCATGGCAAACCTCGCACCAGCACAACACAGCCCAGGCCTTCACAACACAGCACAACACAGCACAACACTCAGCACTTAACACTCAGTCCAGCCAGCAGAGTGGACACAGCCAGCAAGTCCATTAACAGAGAGAGAGAGAGAGAGAGAGAGAGAGAGAGAGAGAGAGAGAGAGAGAGAGAGAGAGAGCACGATTACAATTCTGGAACACGATAATTGTTCATAAACTTTTCTGTCTGTCTTCCGCCATCCCTTCCCCCACCACGAAAAAAAAGATAGAATGAGAGACAAAGAAAAAGAATGATGAGATAAACTGTACTTCCAACTTTCAACTACCCATGATTCTTTGCGCAGTTTGAAAACATGAAGGAATACGTAATGGAAATGCCTTCATGAATAAAGTCTTAATACCATTCCATTAAGCCGGCCACTCGTGTGTAGCAGTATTGCACAAATAGCCTTGGCGGAGAATAACACAGTCTGCCCCGGAAGCTGACCAAAACCCGCGGGAAACAGAAAACGGGCATGGATTAGAAAACGTCCTGATGTTTTGTTTAGTTTATATTTTCGGTTGGATATACTTGGTTGTCTTTCTTTATTTTTATCACTCTTCTTCCTCTCATTCATAGTCTGTCCAACTCCCTGATGCAAGAGTTAACCAGTACTCTGTCATTCATACCTTTCTCTGGTAAACTCTGGAATTCTCTATCTGCTTCTTCTCCATCTTCCTACGACTTGACTTAATTTTTGAGGGAGGTTTCACATTTATCCTTTTTGGCTAACTCTCTCGGATCTGTAAGGGAACTGGCAACTTAGTGGGTTTTTTCTTTGTGTTATGTTCCCCTTAGCCAGGTTTCCCCTCGTACATAAAAAATAAATGTAATAAACACGAAATTAGCTGGCGTTCCTCTCTTTTCTGATTCAAAGATAAAGCCACATATATTTTTTTTTCTCACTAGGAACACCACACAACACAACACAAGTACCTATGCAATACCAAACTCTTCCCATCCATTTCCCTCTCGCAAACACAACACAGCAACACAAAACAAAGCATACGAAAGCAACACCGTACATCTCAACCAACACAAAGGCGAACAAAAAGGAACACAATACACAAAGGTCGATACCCTCTGAAAAAAGGGGAAAAAAGGGGAAAAAGGAAAAAGGAAAAAAAACTGCCCCACTACACCTTTACCTGCACCTCTCCCTCTTTCCTTTGTGGGTGGGTGCTGCAAATTAGGGGCGGGCGCACCTTAGCACACCTGTATATGTAGTGTAAACAAGACGGTTTCCCTGCTGGTGTTATTTCCCTTGCAACAAACACGGCTGGTGGTGGTGGTGGTGGTGGTGAGGAAGAGGAAAGAGAAGGAAAGGTTAAAGAAGAAGAGGAGGAGGAGGAGAAGGAGAAGGAGGAGGAGATAAAAATGATGATAATGAAGGAATATATGTATAGGAAGATAAGAGACAAATACAAGAACGAGAATAAAGAAAAAAAGGAAAGGAATAAAAAAAAATGAAAAACAAAGAAAAACAAGGAAAGAGGAAAGGGAAAAAAAAAGAAAGGAAGGAAGAAAAACATCAACAACTTAACTTCGAAAAAAGAAAAAAAAGAAAAACGAAAATAAAAAATTGAAAAAGAACAACATAAAACTAGAGACAGAAAAAAAGAAGACGAAACAAGACACAACAACAATAAAAACAAAAGCAACACACAACAATAAAGGAGAAGAAGAAGAAGAAAGAGAATACAACCAAAATAAACAAAAGAAGAAAAATGAGAAAAAAGAGATAATGGGCAAAAAACACAAACTTGGAAACAAAGAGACAAAACAAAGGGAGAGAGAGAGAGAGAGAGAGAGAGAGAGAGAGAGAGAGAGAGAGAGAGAGAGAGAGAGAGAGAGAGAGAGAGAGAGAGAGAGAGAGAGACGTAAAGTTTGCACAATATGGTTTCTTTATTGTGTCAGTCCAAGGAATTCCCTCCAAACTTCTCTCCCTCCCTCCCTCCCTCCCCTCTTCCCTTCCCTCCTCCATCCTCAAGAATTGGAGGTACGACCCTTCCTAACTCAGGTAAAGAGCACGGAGGAAAGGAAGAGAGAGAGAGAGAGAGAGAGAGAGAGAGAGAGAGAGAACACAATCTACAAGGCTGGCTCTCTCTCTCTCTCTCTCTCTCTCTCTCTCTTTTATTTAAACAGTAGATATAATACACAATGCCAAAGCCCTAGTCATTACGAGCGTAGGGCTCTATCTATGGCTATGTCTACAAAAAATGATGGTATAATGATGTTTACAATGTAATTGGTACAGAGACAATGAATGTGTCCTTGATATATCTTGTCAGCTACTGCTGGTCGGCGAGCCACTCGTTCGCTCGGCACTTGAAGATGTGCAGGGAGGTGGAGCGGTGCAGGTCCATGCTGAGCACCATCTGGTTCCACAGGCGACTGTACCGTGGCAGGAAGGAGCGTATTTTATGCTCAGTCCTGCTGAACGGTACAGCCACCGTGTGTGGGTGCTCAGAGTTTTCTGCCGACCGCGTAGCTTGAGTAGGGGGCGGCGGTCCAGGGAGGCGCAGAGTAGCAAGGTGAGGGGTGTGCAGTGCCTGAGCTTTGAACATAACACAAAGCCCCGCCACATCCCGCCTGTGCTGCAGTGGCTGGAAGGTGTCTGGTGCGTGCAGACCCTCACCAACCTCTCTCTCTCTCTCTCTCTCTCTCTCTCTCTCTCTCTCTCTCTCTCTCTCTCTCCTTCTCATTTCAATTCCTCGCTTCATTGTTCTCTTCTCACAGATACATTCTCTTCTTTCCTACTACTACTACTACTACTACTACTCCTCCTCCTCCTCCTCCTCCTCTACTTTTTCTTTTTCTTTTTCTTTTTCTTCTTCTTCTTCTTCTTCTTCTTCTTCTTCTTCTTCTTCTTCTTCTTTTCTTCTTCTTCGTCTTCTTCTTCGTCTTCTTCATCTTCTTCTTCCTTCTCCTCCTCCTCATTCTTTCTTCCATTTTTCGTCTTCCTCCTACTTAACTATTTTTCCTCCTTCACTACTTTATATTTCCCCCCACCTCTCTCTCTCTCTCTCTCTCTCTCTCTCTCTCTAGATTTTTTTTATTATATTTCCATAGTTTATTTTTATTTCATACATTTTTTCACTCCTCCTCCTCCTCCTCCTCCTCCTCCTCCTCCTCCTCTTCTTCTTCTTCTTCTTCTTCTTCTTCCTCCTCCTCATTTTCTTCTTCTCTTCCTCCTCCTCCTCTTCCTCTTCTCATTTTCCTTTCCCTTTAAATCCTTCTTCCAATTTCCTTTTCAACTTTTTCTTTCGTAATTATTATCTTCTTGCATTTTCTTCATTTCCGGTCCTTCCTTTTTCTAACTTTTTATGTCCTCTTTTCTTTCACTGATTCATTATACACATCTTCTCCCACCTCTCTCTCTCTCTCTCTCTCTCTCTCTCTCTCTCTCTCTCTCTCTGCTTTTCTATTTTGTTGCTCGCTGTTTTCAATTTTCTTCTTTTTCTCTTCTTTTCTTCACTTTTGTTTTTCGTTTCCATTTCTACTTGCTCAACTTTTGGTAACTTGTTTTTTTTCTTTCTCTATTTTCTTCTTGCTTTCCTCTCTCTCATTCTTTATTTCTTCTTTCTTTCTTTCTTTCTTCTCACTTGAGTCAATATTTTCATTTTTGGGTTCTTTCATTTTTCTTTCTCTCTCTCTCTCTCTTTCGTAGTAAATCATTTTTCATTTCTTTACAATTTTTCTTCCTTTCTCCTTTTTTATCTTTCTTGTTCTTCCATTCACCTCATCCTCTTCGTCTTTCTCTTGCTCCTTTACATAACTTTTTTGTACATACTCCTCTCCTCCTCTTCCTCCTCCTTTTCCTCCTCCACTATCATCTCATCCTTTCCTCAAATCTTACCCACTTTTTCCCCAGTTTTTCCCTCCTCTTTCTACTTTTCCTCCTCCTGGTATTATTTTTCCTCTCACTTCCTTGATCTTATTTCCTCCATTTGTTATTCTTTCTCCCCTACCCCCATTCCACCCAGCACCCTGTCTGTACCGTCAACCGTCCCGTCTCTGTCACTCTCACTCTGTCTCTCTCTGTGTCTCTCTCACTCTCCGTCTTACGTGCAGCATTAAGGATGGTCGTGTGGCGTGGCTGTGAGCGAAATCGCGTTACTAATACTTGAACGATCGTGTGAGGGAAGGCTCCAGCGCGAACGGTTCTGGTCAACGCCGCGTCAGATCGGGAAGCGAATGCGTCGACTGCCTGTTAAACGAAAATTAAAGGAAGGGATTGGAAAAGGGGAGGGAAAATAAGAGAGGGAGGGAAGGAGGGTTGGGGGAGAGAGAAGGACGAAGTGGTGGGAGGAATCTGGTGTCATATTTTTGAGTGTGTGTGTGTGTGTGTGTGTGTGTGTGTGTGTGTGTGTGTGTGTGTGTGTGTGTGTGTGTGTGTGTGTTTAAATGATTTTCCGGTGTTTTGATTTGATTTGAATTTGTTTGGTTGGCTCTGTGGTTTGTTTTGGTGGTGGTGGTGGTGGTGGTGGTGGTTTGTGGTGGTGGTGGTGGTGGTGGTGGTGGTGGTGGTCTCCCTTTTCAAATATAATTACAACTGAACAATGAAGTCTCAATCTAAACGAAGACGAGAAAGAAAAAAAGAAAAAAAAACAGCAGAACGAGAAAGAAGATGACAGAAAAGGAAAAGAGAGAGAGAGAGAAAACAAAAAACAAAGAAGGGAAAAAGGAAGAGAGAAAGAAAGAGAAAAGGAGAAACACACACACACACACACACACACACACATACTTCCATCACAACACCCATCACCACCACCACCACCACCAACAACTATGA
>NC_059281.1:5444369-5446869 GCF_017591435.1 Portunus trituberculatus
AATCATCTTGGTCACTCTACGCTGGATCCTTTCCAGTTTTTCAATGTCTTTTCTGTAATATGGTGACCAGAACTGCACACAGTATTCAAGCTGAGGACGCACCAATGAGTTATATAAAGTAAGGATAACTTTTTCTGATTTAAATTCAAAGGTTCTTCCAATGAACCCAACTAATTTATTTGCATTCTTTACTGCTTCTGTGCAGTGTTTGCTCGGCTTGAGATCTTTAGACACCACAACACCAAGATC
Organism: Portunus trituberculatus; assembly: GCF_017591435.1. NCBI lineage: Eukaryota > Metazoa > Arthropoda > Malacostraca > Decapoda > Portunidae > Portunus > Portunus trituberculatus. Next base: position 5,444,619 of record NC_059281.1, read on the forward strand.
TTTTTCATTCTCAGCACTTTCCAGAGGTACATTACTCATTACGTATTTTGCTTGTACATTGTTACTTCCAATGTGTAAGACTTTACACTTTTCTATATTGAATTTCATTTGCCATTTTTCTGCCCAGCGTGTCAGTTTATTTAAGTCACACTGTAGTTCTTGCCATTGTGACGTTGATGTAACTTTGCTCATTATTTTGGTGTCGTCCGCGAATTTGCTTATTTTACAAGTGATTCCTTCATCAATATCATTAATATAAACAATGAAAAGAACTGGTCCTAATACAGAGCCTTGAGGAACACCACTTTTCACATTGTGCCACTCTGATTCTTTTCCATTTATAACAACTCGTTGCTTTCTGTCAGAGAGCCAGTCTTCCAGCCATTTCAGGGTATTTCCAGCTATGCCGTGAGCTTTTACTTTGCTGATTAGCCTCTTGTGAGGGACAGTGTCGAAAGCTTTCTGGAAATCAAGATAAATAACATCCACTGCTTTTGTCTCGTCATACGAGTTAAAAACTTCATAAAAGAAGTCTAGTAGGTTTGTTAAGCAGGATCTCTTGTTTCTGAAACCATGTTGTGAATCCTTCATGATCTTATTTTCTTCTAAAAATTTGACAATCTTATCTCTGATTATCGTTTCCATCAGCTTGCACACTACTGAAGTAAGGCTGATTGGTCTGTAATTAGCTGGGAGTGATTTATTTCCTTTCTTGAAAATGGGCGTGACATTTGCTAGCTTCCACTCCTGGGGGACTTTCCTGCTTGTAAAGTTTTATTGAATATAATCGTGAGTGGTTTCACGAGCTCATTTTTCGCTTCTTTGAGAAGCCTGGGTGATATCTTGTCTGGTCCAGGCGTTTTGTTTACGTTCATGCTGTTCATGACTGTGAGGATTTCTTTTTCTGTAACTATGAAGTCAGGCAGTGTTTTGCCTTGTGCCTGAGGCTCTGGCATGGGCAGACTATTTTGGACATCTTCAGTCGTGAAGACTGTTGAGAAGAATCTATTTAGGACGTTTGCCATTTCAGCTTCGTTATCTATTTGGTTTCCGTTTTCTGTTATGAGTGGACCAATTGTTGAGGCTAAGACTCTTTTGGATTTTACATAACTGTGAAATTCCTTTGGGTTGGTTTTACAGGAGTTTGCGATCTGAGCTTCTACAGATTTTTTGCTGCTTTTATCAACTTTTTGCTTTTCTACGCAATCTGTCATGCTCTAATTTATCATTATTATGCTGTGTTAATTTGTATTTGTTGTATGCTTCTTTCTTTGCTAGAAGACAGCTTTTAATTTCATTATTCCACCATTTCGGTTTGGTGTTTAGTATTTTCCTTCTGTTTCTTAGTGGTATACACATCTTAGCTGTATCATTTATCTTTTCAGCAAACACCTCCCATGTCTTATCTACATCTGGTGTTTCCAGCAGTATATTCCAGTCAATGGATGCAAGCTGCATACGGAGTCTTGTGTAGTTTGCACGCCGATAGTCTGGCACTTTTTCTTTACTTTCATTCACTTTTCCTTTGTCAAAATTTATGGTGAATTTTAAGGTGCGATGATCGCTGGAACTGAATTCTGGTCCAATTTCCACATTTTCAATAGTATTCTCATCATTTGTTAGAACGATATCAAGGATATTGTTTCCTCTTGTCGGATGCTTGATGTGTTGGTGGAGGGAGCTTTCAAGCATGCTATTATACAGCTGCTGGCCAGCGTGAGCTGTCAGTGGTTCGCCCCACCTTGTGACTGGAAGGTTAAAATCTCCCATAATTATGCAATTGTTTACGCAGCAAATGTCCGCGATTTGTTCATACAATTGTTCGTCTGTGGCGGGTGACTGGGCTGGAGGACGATAGACGAGACCTAATGATATTCTTCGGGATTTATTTTCTATATGAATGAAATTGACATCTATGTTTGCAATGGTTGAAGTTGGCATCACACGAGCACGAAGATTACTTTTAACGTAAAACATTACACCGCCCCCTGTACGGTGAGATCTTTCGCTACTAAAAATGTTATAGCCATCAAGTGAGTATTCTGCGAGGTAATCTCTGTGTGTTGTATTAATCCAAGTTTCTGTGATGCCGATGATGTCATAGTTTTCTTGATGTATAAGAGCTTGGAGCTCATTAAATTTATTTCGTAAACTACGGGCATTGAAATAGCAAGCTCTGATCTTGCCTGAATCTGAATGGAGGAAGAGGAGGAGGAGCATGATGATGAGAGGGAGAACGAGAAGGAGGAGG
>NC_059281.1:5449369-5464369 GCF_017591435.1 Portunus trituberculatus
TTATTATTATTGTTAGTTACTATTGTTTTTATCATTTTTTTTATTATTATTATTATTATTATTATTATTATTATTATTATTATTATTATCATTATTACTACTACTACTATTATTATTATCATTATCATTATTATCATTATTATTATTAACATTCTCTCTCTCTCTCTCTCTCTCTCTCTCTCTCTCTCTCTCTCTCTCTCTCTCTCTCTCTCTCTCTCTCTCTCTCTCTCTCTGTCTCACGCATTGTCTCTCCCTCAGGTGCAGCCCTGGAGGGCGTGAGACTGTCCGTCACGCCCACCACGCCACCCACGCCTACGCCTTCACAAGCCGCCCCATACTGGATGCGCCCCGCCCCGCCTGATCCTCCGACGGACACCTCAGGCGGGGCGCCGGGCGAGGAGGGGACGGAGGGGCCTGGGTCAACACATACCCCAGCTCCTCTAGGAGCCACACGGGGCCTCCAGGAAACACAGGTGCCGGGCGGCGCACCCCACACTGTCTTCCCGCAGCCCCTCCCGCAGGAAACACCCGCGCCCCCAGCCTCCCCTTCCCCAACCTTGGCCACACAGACGCTGGGTGCGACTGCGGGTCCCGCACTACGGGCGGCCACCGTGAAGCAGGTCACATCGGGGGCTGCCGTGGCGGGGACTGAGGCTCCCCAGGGCGCAGAACTAGGCGACTCTTCTTCTTCAAGAAAAACTCAGGTCACGTCGCGGCCAGGCTTCTCCAATGGCCTGGCGGGCCGCCCACCCCCCGCCAGCAGCCCTGATCACTCGCCGGCCATCAAAGCCTCGTCAGGGCCTCCTGTCACCCCGCTCACTCCCCGCACCCTCGCTCCGGCTGGGAGTCCGCCGCCGAATTGGGCCAATGGGCGTCTGGGCACCTCCAGCGGGAATCCAGGCCACTCGCCGCCCCCCCGGTCCCCCGCCCTCCCTCCCCCCAGCCCCATTGACACCTCCCAGACAGACCGAGCACAGCTGGCGAGGATTTGGAGCGCTGGTGAGGACGACCAGTGGGCGGGCGGCGGGCGGCGTGACGGCCTGAGGCAGAGGCCCCCGTGGGCGTGGACCAAGGGCAGGCGGCGGCGGCGGAAGCTGCCAGGAGAGCCTTCACCTCCACTCTCTGACCTGCCCCCCGTCCCCGCCCTGCCTCGTGCACCTGCACAGACACCCAGCCGCCCCGGGAGAGTGGAAAGCAGTTCCCATGACAGCATAGGGGGAGGGAGTGACGCACGAGTGCCCATGAGTGTCGTGCAGGCGGCGCCGCAGCCGGGTGGCGGGGAAGGCGCCGGCAGGTACGAGGTGCAGCGGCCTGGCGGCGGCCACATCGATTTCAAGGTGACAGAGACGGGCGAGTTCGATGGGTTCAGCGTCACGCGGACCGAGGAGGTGGACGACGCGCCCTCAGCCCCCCATCAGGCCAGTGGTTCTGGGGCGGACGTGACGCGCGGAGAGGCGGCGAGTGACCGTCACGACAGTCCGGGTGACGGAGGAATCGTGGCGTCAGGGAGACAGCGGCTTCAGGAGGAGAGTGGCAGGTCTCCTGGGGGCACCCCACTCCCTGATGACCAACCCAATGACACCCCAGCGAGATCTCCCTCAGCACCACCCCGCGTCAGGAAGAAGACAACAGGGCGGCGCCCCCCTCGCCCCTCCCCACCCTCGAGGACATCTACTCCCGAGAACTTTCTCAGATGAAGCAGGAAGTACGGGCTCCCCAGTACAGCCTGGCGAGGCCCCGGGCTGAGGCTGCAGGCGCCGAGGCCACCACGCTGTCCAGTATGTATAACGGTGACCTCATCCCGCCGCTGCCTGACCACTGGGGAAGGCCCTGGTCAGGAGGTGGCCGCCTGGGGGACTTCTCAGGGGAAGCCAACACTCAGCCTCCCTCTCCTGAGGTGGACCAGCCCTTGGCGACTGTACCGGCTCAGGTACAGACGGAGGTACCAGGGGAAGGGACGTCGTGGTCCATTGAGGAGGACAAGGAGCACCACGCCACACCCCCGCCCCTCCCCCAGGCAGGGGCCCCACACACGTCAAGGGAAGATGAAAATGACGGGGCGTGGCAGGCGCGGCACCTCACCGAACATAACGTGTCCACGGCAGGGACAGCGGCGACACCCGCCCCTGTGCCCCCGCCCCCCAGTGGTCCCCAGCACGAGGCGCGTCGCGCAGCAGACATGAAACACGGTAGGGGAGCGGCAACACACAACTCGGAAGCGACGCAGCCGACACCGCGGGGACGGGAGGGCGCGGGGGCCTCATGGCCGGGTGCGGGGGAGCGGGTGGAGTTCGTGACAGTGGTTCCTGGGGGCAATTGGGACGTGTGGGGGGGTCCCGCTATCTGGGACTCTATCTCCTCCACCAGTAACCACTCCCTCCGCGGCTCCCCTGTCTACTCTGTGTACTGGGGCGACACGGGGGGTCCCGGTTCCCCCGCTGGCTGGCCGGAAGGTGTGTGGGTGATCCGCGGGGGATCCCTGGCAGCCATCATGGCGCTGGTGGCCACGATATCTGTACAGGTGGCCCGCGATGGCCCAGCACGCAGGGCCTCTGTGGCTGAGGGTCCCACCCGCGTGCTGCACGGCCAGCACGCCACGCTGGCCACCAACCTGGCCACCTCGCTCGCCTCAGCGCACGTCCTCCTTATCTTCGGCATCCAGGTACGTCCCCCTCCACCCTAACCATTCCCCATCCCCTCAAATCATCCATAAGCAGCGTGACCCGCCGTGCTGCGTCACCTCAGAATCAATCGGTCAATGAACCAACAAACCAGTCCGTCACACCTCACCCCCCCTCCCACCATTCCCTTCCCCAACACTCCCTATACCACAAATACCACAGCAAACACAAATCGCTCACCCACTTTCCCATTTTCCTCTCCTAGCAGCCTCACCTCTGCTCCATCTCCTTCCCTTCCACACCTTCCATACATATTTAACCTCTGGATATAACCCTTGATCTTCTTTCCCCTCAGGCTAATCCATTCCCCTTCCCTTTAACACTGGATGTGTGGCGTACCTTTAAATCTTTCACCCTTGGAAACATGGTGAGCTCCCTTAAGTAGATTCCAACTCCCTCAAGTCCAACATTAACCCCCTTTACTTCCTCTACGCCCCTATATTAGTCTCTCTCTCTCTCTCTCTCTCTCTCTCTCTCTCTCCAACACACACATTCAGATTTCCCATATTTCTGACACTTGCAGAGAGAGAGAGAGAGAGAGAGAGAGAGAGAGAGAGAGAGAGAGAGAGAGAGAGAGAGAGAGAGAGAGAGAGAGAGAGAGAGAGAGAGAGAGAGAGAGAGAGGGAGGAGGGGAAATGCACACACACACACACACACACACACACACACACACACACACACACACACACACACACACACACACACACACACACACACACCTTAGAGAGAAACTTCGGAAGTTGCTTGATGAATGGTTGGCAAAGAGAGGAGAGGAGGAGAAAGAGGAAGAGGAAGAAGAGAAGGAGGAAGAGAAAGAGGAAGAAGAGAAGGAGAAAGAGGAAAAGGAAAATGTGAGATGAAAATATGAACGAGGTTGAGAAAAAGAAAGCAATGGAGGAGGAGGAGGAGGAGGAGGAGGAGGAGGAGGAGGAGGAGGAGGAGGAGGAGGAGGAGGAGGAGGAGGAGGAGGAGGAGGAGGAAAGCAGATTTGGAAACGAAAAAGAGGAAGAGAACAGGAAGAAATGAAAAGACAGAAAGTAAATATAAAAAAAGATAGATAGAAAAAGAAAAGGAAGGAAGAAAGAGGAAGAAGAAATGGAGGAAGACAAAAACAAGGAAGAAGAGAAGGCAGAGAGAGAACTGAAGAACACAAAAGAAAAAATAAGAAATATAAAAAAAAAATGAAAATAGAAAACAGGGAAATGGAGGAAAACAGAAGAGGCTGCAGAAAGAAGAGGGAGAGAGAGAGAGAGAGAGAGAGAGAGAGAGAGAGAGAGAGAGAGAGAGAGAGAGAGAGAGAGAGAGAGAGAAAGAAAGGGAGAAAGAAGGAAAAAAAACAAAGCATAGAAAACAAGATGAGAATATGGATGGGAAAAAAGAAGGGAAGTGAAAAAGATAGAAGAAAGGAAGGGAAAGAGAAGGAAAAAGAAAACACGGAAAGGGAAAAACGAAAAGAAAGAAACAATGATAAAGTTTGGAAGTGAAAAGATAAAATAAAACAGAAAATAAATTGCAATAGGAAAATAAAAAAAAGGACTGGAGGAATAAAAGGAAAAGAGGAAAAGAAAAGAAAAGAATAAAGGAAAAGGGAAGAGGGAGAGAGAGACATGGAAAGAAGAAGGAAAGAACTCAACGAAAGGGATGGAAGAGATAAAGAAAGAATAAAGAAAAGGAAGAGAAGAAAAAAGAAGATAAGAAAAAAAAGAAGAGAAAAGAAGAGAAAAGAGAGAGAAGGGAAGAGACGAGAAGGAAAGGAAGAGAGAAGAGAAGAGAGGGAAAGGAAGAGATGGATAAAGAAGGGAAGGAGGGAGGAAGAGAGAAGAAAAGAGAGGAAGGAAGAGATAGGAAGAGAAGAGAGGAAACAAGAGATGAGAAGAGATGAGAGAAGAAGAGAGGAGAAGAGAGGAAGAAGAGATGAGAAGAAAGAGAGGGAAAGGAAGAGAGAAGAGAAGAGAGGAAAGGAAGAGAGAAGAGAAGAGAAGGAAGGGAAGAAATGGGAAAAGAAGAGAGAAGGGAAGAGAGAAAGAGAAGGAAGGAAGAGATGGGAAGAGAAGAGAGAAGGGAAGAGAGAAGAGAGGAAGGAAGAGATGGGAAGAGAAGAGAGAAGGAAGAGAGAAGAGAAGAAAGGGAAGGAAGAGATGGAAAGAGAAGAGAGGGAAGAGAGAGAGAGAAGAGAAGAGAGGAAGGGAAGAGAGAAGAGAAGAGAGGGAAGAGAGAGAAGAGAAGAGAGGAAGAGAGAGAGAGAGAGGGAAGGGAAGAGAGAAGAGAGAGAGAAGAGAAGAGAGAGAAGAGAGAGAGAGGAAGGGAAGAGAAGAGAAGAGAGAGAGAGAGAGAAGAGAGAGAGAAGGAAGAGATATGAAGAGAAGAGAGGGAAGGGAAGAGATAGGAAGAGAAGAGACGGAAGGGAAGATATAGGAAGAGAGAGGAAGGGAAGAGATATGAAGAGAAGAGAGGGAAAAGAAGAGAGGGAAGGGAAGAGAGAAGAGAAGAGAGGGAAGGGAAGAGATAGGAAGAGAAGAGAGGGAAGGAAGAGATAGGAAGAGAAGAGAGGGAAGGGAAGAGAAGAGAGAGCATAAATTATTGAAACCTTTCACTTCATTGTTTTATTTTGCAAACTTGTCCAAATGTTCACCTCGTAAATTGTGTGTGTGTGTGTGTGTGTGTGTGTGTGTGTGTGTTCCAGACGAGATTTGTCACACACACACACACACACACACACACACACACACACACACACACACACACACACACACACACACACACTCCTTTCCTGACAGCTATAAATATATGCTTTTTCCTCCTCCTCCTCCTCCTCCTCCTCTTCCTCCTCCTCCTCCTCTTCTATAAATATTAAACAGTGGAAGACTAGTGAATAAAACGTAGTACAGAAGAGCAGAGAGAAGGAGGAGGAGGAGGAGGAGGAGGAGGAGGAGGAGGAGGAGGAGGAGGAGGAGGAGGAGGAGGAGGAGGAGGAGGAGGAGGATTCTATGATTACCTTTAAGAATACAAGAAGAAGGAAGTTAATGTCTTGAAAAACGAAAGAGAAGGGAAGAGGAGGACGGTAAAAAAGAAGAGGAGGAGGAGGAGGAAGAAGAAGGAGAAGCAGAAGGAGCAAAGGAAGAGAAGGGAAAGAAGATGATGACGATAATTATTAAAAACACGATAATTAATAATATAGGATTGAAACAAGAGGAGGAGGAGGAGGAGGAGGAGGAGGAGGAGGAGGAGGAGGAGGAGGAGGAGGAGGAGGAGGAGGAAGGAGAAAGAGGAGGAGGAAGACATGATAAACAGCAAGGAGCGGAGACATGATAAACAGAGAGAGAGAGAGAGAGAGAGAGAGAGAGAGAGAGAGAAAGATTTCGTTAGATTTCCCCTTACTTGCGGAGAATAACTCTCTCTCTCTCTCTCTCTCTCTCTCTCTCTCTCTGAACAAACAAATCCTTCAACAAGACATATTACTGGCAGGTCACCCCCCTACTCTCTCTCTCTCTCTCTCTCTCTCTCTCTCTCTCTCTCTCTCTCTCTCTCTCTCTCTCTCTCTCTCTCTCTCTCTCTGTATGTGTCGGAGGAATCTGTCGACCAAATAAATTAATGACCTTCAGAGAGAGAGAGAGAGAGAGAGAGAGAGAGAGAGAGAGAGAGAGAGATGTAGAATTCAGTATTGCAATGACATTTTGATCTTTTACACACACACTCAAATTCTCTCTCTCTCTCTCTCTCTCTCTCTCTCTCTCTCTCTCTCTCTCTCTCTCTCTCTCTCTCTCTGTCGTAATATTGCCAAACTAATCACAAAGTAATACAGGAAGAAAAGTTTGAGGATAACAAAGAAAATCTATCACATATTGCTAGTTTTACTCTTACTTCACAATCTATCTATCTATCTGCCTATCTGTCTGCCTATCTATCTGTCTATCTTTCTATCTATCTATCTATTTATCTATCTATTCAACCATCTGTCCCTTAATTCCTCTTATTGCCTGTATCTTGAATTTATGAGGAGAGGAGGAGGAGGAGGAGGAGGAGGAGGAGGAGGAAGAGGAGGAGGAGGAGGAGGAGGAGGAGGAGGAGGAGGAGGAGGAGGAGGAGGAGGAATACAAAGGAATACAAAGGAAAGCCAAACAGCAACAGAACTCTTGGTCCTTTCGAGGCTGTTTGGTAACTACTTCTAACTGGCTACAGATAAGAGAGACAGGACAGTACAGGAGAAGGCTCCTCCCCACCCACCACTCCCTCCAGCTTTCGCTGGCAAGGAAAATAGTTGTGTAAAGTACCATGCAGTATGGAAAAACTGACATGGAATTTTCACAGGAAAGGATGAAAGGAGATTCTATTATTCACCCTACGGTGAACTCTCTACATATCTATCTATAATAATTAATAATATAATATCATGTTTAATTATTCAGACAAGAAGAGAGCTTGTTGGGGTTATTCTTTAAATATTTATCAATTTTGTTTTTGAATGATGCAATGGAAGTACTGTTTACTATTTCTGAAGGAAGCTTATTCCAAATGTTAACTATTCTATTAAAGAAAAAGTGCTTTGCCTCGTGGGTTTTAAAGCGTTTTGGTGTAATTTTAAATCCATTATTCCTTGTTATGGTGGAATGATCAATAGTAAAATATTTATTGACATCAAGGTTGTTGTATCCCTGAAAAATTTTGAAAACTTCGATTAGGTCTCCTCTTATCCTGCGCTTTGTTAAGCTGAATAAATTTAATGCTTCCAGTCGTTCCTCATACGGCTTGTTTCTCAATCTCGGAATCATCTTGGTCACTCTACGCTGGATCCTTTCCAGTTTTTCAATGTCTTTTCTGTAATATGGTGACCAGAACTGCACACAGTATTCAAGCTGAGGACGCACCAATGAGTTATATAAAGTAAGGATAACTTTTTCTGATTTAAATTCAAAGGTTCTTCCAATGAACCCAACTAATTTATTTGCATTCTTTACTGCTTCTGTGCAGTGTTTGCTCGGCTTGAGATCTTTAGACACCACAACACCAAGATCTTTTTCATTCTCAGCACTTGCCAGAGGTACATTACTCATTACGTATTTTGCTTGTACATTGTTACTTCCAATGTGTAGGACTTTACACTTTTCTATATTGAATTTCATTTGCCATTTTTCTGCCCAGCGTGTCAGTTTATTTAAGTCACACTGTAGTTCTTGCCATTGTGACGTTGATGTAACTTTGCTCATTATTTTGGTGTCGTCCGCGAATTTGCTTATTTTACAAGTGATTCCTTCATCAATATCATTAATATAAACAATGAAAAGAACTGGTCCTAATACAGAGCCTTGAGGAACACCACTTTTCACATTGTGCCACTCTGATTCTTTTCCATTTATAACAACACGTTGCTTTCTGTCAGAGAGCCAGTCTTCCAGCCATTTCAGGGTATTTCCAGCTATGCCGTGAGCTTTTACTTTGCTGATTAGCCTCTTGTGAGGGACAGTGTCGAAAGCTTTCTGGAAATCAAGATAAATAACATCCACTGCTTTTGTCTCGTCATACGAGTTAAAAACTTCATAAAAGAAGTCTAGTAGGTTTGTTAAGCAGGATCTCTTGTTTCTGAAACCATGTTGTGAATCCTTCATGATCTTATTTTCTTCTAAAAATTTGACAATCTTATCTCTGATTATCGTTTCCATCAGCTTGCACACTACTGAAGTAAGGCTGATTGGTCTGTAATTAGCTGGGAGTGATTTATTTCCTTTCTTGAAAATGGGCGTGACATTTGCTAGCTTCCACTCCTGGGGACTTTCCTGCTTGTAAAGTTTTATTGAATATAATCGTGAGTGGTTTCACGAGCTCATTTTTCGCTTCTTTAAGGAGTCTGGGTGATATCTTGTCTGGCCCAGATATTTTGTTTACGTTCATGCTGTTCATGACTGTGAGGATTTCATTTTCTGTAATTATGAAGTCTGGCAGTGTTGTGCCTTGTGTCTGAGGCTCTGGCATGGGCAGACTGTTTGGACATCTTCAGTCGTGAAGACTGTTGAGAAGAATCTATTTAGGACGTTTGCCATTTCAACTTCGTTATCTATTTGGTTGCCGTTTTCTTTTATCAGTGGCCCAATTGTTGAGGCTAAAACTCTTTTGGATTTTACATAACTGTGAAATTCCTTTTACAGTAGTTTGCAATCTGAGCTTCAACAGATTTTTTGCTGCATCTTATCAGCTTTTTATATTGTCTACGCAATCTGTCGTGCTTTAAATTTGTCATTACTATGTTATGTTAATTTGTATTTGTTGTACGCTTCTTTCTTTGCTAGAATACAGCTTCTAATTTAATTATTCTACCATTTCGGTTTATTTATTATTTTTCTTCTATTTCTTAGTGGTATACACATCTCAGCTCTATCATATATCTTTTCAACAAACACCCCCCCTGCTTTATTTACATCTGGTGTTTCCAGCAGTTTATTCCAGTTAATGGATGCAAGCTGCAGGCGAAGACTTACGTAGTTAGCACGCCAATGGTCTGGCACTTTTTCTTTACTTTCGTTCACTTTTACCTTTGTCAAAGTTTATGGTGAACATTAAGATGCGATGATCGCTGGACCTGAATTCTGGTCCAATTATTACATCTTTGACTGTATTTTCATCATTTATTAAAACAATATCAAGGATATTGTTACGTTTCGTCGGATGCTTGATGTATTGATGGAGGGAGCTTTCAAGTAAGCTATTGCATAGCTGCTGGCCTGCGTGAGCATTCAATGGTTCGCCCTACCTCGTGACCGGAAGGTTAAAGTCCCCCATATTTATACAATTTAGGGAGGCGGTGGCGTAGTGGATAAGGTGGTGAGCGTGGGATCGGGCAGATGTCCACGCGTAGGTTCGAATCCCATCACATACCGCTTTGAAGCTATGCCATTTGTCGAGTGGTTTAAAGTTACCTACTTGTCACCATGATACCCAGATTCTAGGTGGTTACACTAAAGATGCGCTTGGGTGGTGATATGGGCCCTAATATGGGTACCACTATAAATAAAATTGCCTGCAACACTAATGGGCGGAAGCTGAACAGCACTTCCCACATATACTCTTCAAGTATGCCTACAGGCGCTATAGGCCATAACATAAAAAAAAAAAAAGTTTACGCAGCAAATGTCCGCGATTTGTTCATACACTTGTACGTCTGTGGCGGCTGACTGGGCTGGAGGACGATAGACGAGACCTAATGTTATTTTTCGGGATTTATTTTCTCTATAAATGAAAGTGACATCTATGTTTGCAATGGCTGAAGTTGGCTTCACACGAGCACGAAGAGTACTTTTAACGTAAAATATTACACCGCCCCCTGTACGGTGAGATCTCTCGCTTCTAAAAATGTTGTAGCCATCAAGTGAGTATTCTGCGAGGTAATCTCTGTGTGCTGAATTACTCCAAGATTTTTTGTGATACCAATGATGTCATAGTTTTCTGATATATAAAGCTTGGAGCTCAATAAATCTATTTCGTAAATCACGGGCATTGAAATAACAAGCTCTGATCTTGCCTGAAACTGAAGATGAACTTATTACATTAGGGTTTGCGATACTGGCGAATGGAAAAAAAGAGAGAAGACACAAGCCAAGAACAATAACAACATTGAAAAAGAAAAGCAATAAAGATGAAAAGAGCAGGAAAAATAAATATGAAGAAGGGCAGGAGGGAGGAGGAGGAGGAGGAGGAGATGTCTTTTCCTCCCATCTACACACACTTCAGGCTCTTAAGGAAAATGAGAGTAGGTCAGTTTCCATTTTCCATCTACCCCTTTCCCTCTTCCTCTCTCCCTCCCTCTTCCTCTCCCTCTCCTTCTCCCTCTCCCTCTCTCTCTTCTCCTCATTCCAATCACTACTTTCTCTCCTTTCATCCTCTTAGCGGGAGAGAGAGAGAGAGAGAGAGAGAGAGAGAGAGAGAGAGAGAGAGAGAGAGAGAGAGAGAGAGAGAGAGAGAGAGAGAGAGAGAGACGGCTCCCAGTCCTCTTTGTGGTCGTCTTTTCCTCCTCGTCCTCCTCCTCCTCCTCCTCCTTTCTTCCTCTTCTTCCTCTTCGAACTCCTCCTCTTCCTTCTCCACTTCTTATACTTTCCAGCACCTCACAAGTACCTTCATCCTCCTACCTAATTCTTCTCCCCCCCTCCTCCTTTTCCTCCTCCTCCTCCTCCTCCTCCTCCTCCTCCTCCTCCTCCTCCTCCTCCTCCTCCTCTTCTCCTCCTCCACCTCCATCACTCTCGACTAGTTTTGATAGAGTTAGAAAACGTTGAACGTGATGCCCACCTAAAATATGTAAAAGAAAGAGTCGTAGTAGTAGTAGTAGTAGTAGTAGTAGTAGTAGTAGTAGTAGTAGTAGTAGTAGTAGTAGTAGCTGTTGTTGTTGTGATGGTAGTAGTAGTAGTAGTAGTAGTAGTAGTAGTAGTAGTAGTAGTAGTAGTAGTAGTAGTAGTAGTAGTAGTGGTGGTGGTGGTGGTAGTAGTAGTACTGTAGTAATGGTGGTGGTGGTGGTGGTGGTGGTGGTGATGGTGGTGGTGGTGATGGTGGTGGTATGAATAATGAAGGGAAGAAGAAAGGAGAATAAGAGTAAAAGAGAAGGATTTATGTAGGTATTAGAAGAGAGAGAGAGAGAGAGAGAGAGAGAGAGAGAGAGAGAGAGAGAGAGAGAGAGAGAGAGAGAGAGAGAGAGAGAGAGTACTTGAAAGGGTATCAAGAGAAAGAAAAAGGAGATAATGAAGAGCTTAAGAAGAAATAAAGAGGAATGGAGGAGGAGGAGGAGGAGGAGGAGGAGGAGGAGGAGGAGGAGGAGGAGGAGGAGGAGGAGGAGGAGGAGGAGGAGGAGGAGGAGGAGGAAGGAAGAAAGCTATAACAGGAGCCAAACACGTAGTAGTGATGAAGTTAAAGAGAAAGAAGAGAGAAGAAACAGAACAAAAACAAAACAAAAAACAAGAAGAAAAAAAGAACAACAAGAAAAACAACAAGAAAACAGCACTCCCTTGCAATCCTCTCTCTCTCTCTCTCTCTCTCTCTCTCTCTCTCTCTCTCTCTCTCTCTCTCTCAGGATAATTACTTTCCAACGTTTAATGCCTGCGTGCAATATATAATATCAAAACTGAGAATTATTATTATTATTATTATTATTATTATTATTATTATTATTATTATTATTATCATTATTACCATTACTATTATTATTATTGTTATTATTTTCATTATTATTATTATAATTTTGATGTTGCTTTAAAAATTGGTATTAGTAGTAGTAGTAGTAGTAGTAGTAGTAGTAGTAGTAGTAGTAGTAGTAGTAGTAGTAGTAGTAGTAGTAGAAGAAGAAGAAGAAGAAGAAGAAGAAGAAGAAGAAGAAGAAGAAGAAGAAAAAGAGGAAGAAAAGTAGTAGTAGTAGTAGTAGTAGTAGTAGTAGTAGTAGTAGTAGTAGTAGTAGTAGTAGTAGTAGTAGTAGTAGTAGTAGTAGTAGTAGTAGTAGTAGTAAAGATAGTAATAGCGCCACCACCATCACTATCACCACCACCCCTTCATGTCCCGTCTCGTCTCAGCAAGTCATTCCGCAAACTTTTCTCTCTCTCTCTCTCTCTCTCTCTCTCTCTCTCTCTCTCTCTCTCTCTCTCTCTCTCTCTCTCTCTCTCTCTCGTTCGTTGTAGCTAACATTTTAGTTACTATTATTATTAAAATAGTTCTTATTCCACTAGTCAGTATAACTATTTTATACTCTGATAAGTACTTGCCTGAAAAGTTCTATTTATATAGGCTAGCTTAGTTTAACTGTAAAGATTGGATATACTCATATATACCAGTATGTAAAATGACTTGGCTATAAATAAATGCTTCAAATGTTTCAAATGTCTCTCTCTCTCTCTCTCTCTCTCTCTCTCTCTCTCTCTCTCTCTCTCTCTCTCTCTCTCTGTATATTTTCCCCTCTTTATTCTCTTCAATAAGTCAACAAATATCGTTCCCTCCTCCTCTCCAGTATTAAGTAAAATGGAACGGGCGTCTCTGTTTTTCCATCACTATTTTATTCATTAATCTATTTCGTCTTTCCTTAGTGGTGGAGAGTAAGCGGATTTCTCTCTCTCTCTCTCTCTCTCTCTCTCTCTCTCTCTCTCTCTCTCTCTCTCTCTCTCTGCCTTTCTCTTTCTCTATCTCTCTGACTTGATGGAAAGAGAACAATGAACAGAGAGAGAGAGAGAGAGAGAGAGAGAGAGAGAGAGAGAGAGAGAGAGAGAGAGAGAGAGAGAGAGAGAGAGAGAGAGAGAGCGTGTTGTTCTGATGCCTCCAGGGAAACACGATGCCAAGTTAGCTATTCCATCCATCCATCTATCTGTCTGTCTGTCTGTCTGCCTGTCTATTTATTTATTCATTTGCTCTACCCTCTGTCTTCATCTCTGAGTGTTTATCTATTTTCTTATCTATCTATCGTTGCGTTTATGTATGGTTATTCATCTACTTGTCTACTGGCATTTGAAAGAGAAGGAACATCTAATACAATAGTGATAGTAATAGTAAAAATAATAGTAATAATAATAATAACTATTCCGAACATGTACTTCTATATCTACCTTCATTTTCTTTACCTGAGCCAGTATCCTCAAACCATCCTAGTCTACTAACACGTAAATCACACTTGTTTATCCTATTCATCCACATTCTTATCTAATTTGACCTGGCCTAATGGATACTAACCTTGTCTCACCTTGTCTAACTTTTCTTTACTTTCACTAGTCTGAATGTACAAAATCTTACGTTTCCTGATCTATTTCACCTCGTCTTACTTAACCTAACCTCATTTTAGCTTACCTTACTTTTACCTTATAGATCTAACCTAACTTAAACCTAATCCTACCCTAATACGCATAAAAATATCTGACTTTACATGATCTTACATTACTTGATATATCTTTCCTTACCTTACTTAACCCAACCCAATGTTACTTTGACTTACTTTACCTTATATAACTCGCCTCGCCTAATCTAACCTAACCTAATCTGACCTAACCCTACCCGTACCCAAAGAAACACAAAAATATCTGACTTTATATAACCTTACGTTTCTTGATCTATCTTAATTCGTCTTACTTAACTTAACCTCATTTTTCCTTGCCATACTTTTACCTTATAGATTTAACATAATCAAACTTAACCTAACCTAACTCCCTAACCCAACCCAACCCTTACGTAATATTACCCTCATAGACACATCAAGATTCATTTGGTATTACATAATCTTACGTTACTTAATATATCTTACCTCACCTTGCTTAACTGAATCCAATCTCATCTTACCTTACTTTCCCTTATAAACCAAACTTATCTTAACCCAACCAAAACTAACCCAATCTAACCAAAATCTTGCCTTACTGTAACACAAAACACCATCACACATTGTTTTCCTTCACTGCGACATGAGAGCCTTTACAATTAAGTGTCACGGAACTCAAAACTGGCCTCCTTGCCAGTCAGTTTCTTATACACAACAGCGAAAGTGTCCACCTTGTGTTTAATGTTGGTCTGCTGTGCCTTGTCGAGATGGACCTTGATGAGCCGCGCACACACGCACACACGCACACACACACACACACACACACACACACACACACACACACACACACACACACTCAAATATACCTAACCTTATCATACTGAACCTATCCCAATCTTGCCTTACCTTACTTTACCTAACCTAACCTAACCTAACCTAACCTAACCCAACCCAACCAAAACCTTAACCGCACACACAGAATAAAGAAATAAATGCAATAGAATAAATAAACGAAATAAAATCACCCTTAAAACACAACACGTTACTTTGAAAACCTATTCTAACCTAACCTAACCTTACCTTACCTAAACACACACACACACACACACACACACACACACACACACACACACACAACAAAACAAAAATAAACCCCAAAAAACACACAATCCAGCCACTCTAACCCAAACACTAGTACAACCTTACCTGTTCCTTATATACCTGGCGGAGCTCACCTGCTGGCTACCTGGCGAGGCTTCAGGTAGTTAATGAGGGCATCGTGTACCTTGGGCTAGTTAAAGACCCATTAACCTGATTACAATAACAATGTGAGGAGGAGGAGGAGGAGGAGGAGGAGGAGGAGGAGGAGGAGGAGGAGGAGGAGATAGAGGAGGAAGAGGTAGAGGAAGAGGAGGTAGAAGAAAAGAGAACGGTATGGCAGTAGGAGGGCACAGGGAACAAAAAGCAGGAGGAGGAGGAGGAGGAGGAGGAGGAGGAGAATTTAATATCAGTTTGGTAATATTGGGAGAAGGAGGAACGAGCAGGAGGAGGAGGAGGAGG
>NC_059281.1:5476869-5481869 GCF_017591435.1 Portunus trituberculatus
ATGAAAAGGACAATAAAGACAAAAGATAATAGAAACAACAGCAAGTTATTAACACAACAAAATTATTCACACTGCGTTATGGAAAAGAAAAGCAAGCTGAGTTAAGAAAAAAAAAAGTTAATTAAAAAGAGGAAAAAGGATAGAAAGTAGAAAGTCAAGCTTGTGCAATATAAGAAAAAAAAAATAAAGGAAATAGAAAAATATCTACACACAATATTTATTTTCAATTCTAAAAAAAAAAAAAGCTGTGTGATAGGAATATTCAATTAAATCAAGCGTAGGATGGGCTTCCTCACTCGGGGCAACAGTTTCCTAGCGGGTGGGCTTTGAGATAAGAGGTGTCACAAAAAAGTATCCCCTTTAGCTCAAAAATTCCCGTAAAAGTAAAAAAAAAAAAAAATCAATGTTAGGTTAGGTGGTGTTAGGTTAGGTTAGGTTAGGTGGTGTTGGGTTAGGTTAGGTTAGGTTAGGTTAGGTTTTTTTTTTTTTTTTCTTTCTTTTTTTACGTAGGGAAGAGGGCCAGCCAAGGGCAAAAAAAAAAAAAATAAAAAAAAAGGCCCACTTGAGTGCTGGCTCTCTAAAAAGTGTAAAAAGTGCCAAAACCGTCAGCCAGAATTAGGGGAGCAAATGCCTCGATACCTCCCTCTTAAAAGAAGACAAGTTGTAGGAATTCGGAAATACAGATCCAGGGAGGGAGTTCCAGAGTTAGGATGAATAATTGAGAGTACTGGTTAACTCTTGCATTAGGGAGTTGGACAGAATAGAGATGAGAGGAAGAAGAAAGCCTTGTGCAGCGAAGCCGCAGGAGAAGAGGAGGCATGCAGTTAGCAAGATCAGTAGAACAGTTACCATGAAAATAGCTATAAAAAATAGAAAGGGATGTAACATTTCGGCGGTGAGAAAGAGACTGAAAACAGTTAGTCAGAGGAGGGAGTTGATGAGAAGAAGAGTTTTCGATTCCACCCTATCAAGCAAAGCTGTGTGACTGGAACCCCCCCAAACATGCAGAGTACTCCATACAGGGACGGATAAGGCCCTTATACAGAGTAAGCAGTTGGAGGGCGAGAAAAACTGTCGGAGACGCCTCAGAACATCTAACTTCATAGAAGCTGTTTTAGCAAGAGATGAGATGTGAAGTTTCCAGTTAAGATTATGAGCAAAGGACAGACCGAGGATATTCATTGTGGAAGAGGAGACAGTTGAGTGTCATTGAAGAAGAGGGATAGTTGTCTGGAAGGTTGTGTCGAGTTGATAGATGGAGGAATTGAGTTTTTGAGGCATTGAAAACTACTAGATTTTCTCTGCCCCAATCGGAAATCTTAGAAAGATCGGAAGTCAGGCGTTCCGTGGCGTCCCCGCGTGATCTGTTAATTTCCTGAAAGGTTGGACGTCTCTGAAAGAACGTGGAAAGATGTAGGGTGGTATCATCAGCGTAGGAGTGGATAGGGCAAGAAGTTTGGTTAAGGAGGTCATTAATGAATAATAGAAAGAGAGTGGGTGACAGGACAGAACCCTGAGGAACACCACTATTAATAGGTTTAGGAGAACAGTAGCCGTCTACCACAGCAGCAATAGGTTAGTTTAGGTTAGGTGGTTAGATTAGGTTAGATTAGGTTAGGTTAAGTGGGGGCTAGGTTAGGTTGGGTTAGGTTAGGTTGGGTTGGGTTGGGTTGGGTTGGGTTAGGTTAGGTTAGGTTAGGTGGCGTAAATAAAAATCAATATAAACAGGAAAAAAAGCAAGAATTAAAGAACAATATTTACACACACAAAAAAGAGGAATAAATGACAATAACATAATCACGACCACAAAATCAAATCATACACAGAAACAAATAAAAAAAAAGAGAGAAACATTAACAATATAAATAAATAAATAAAATGAACTCATACGGAAACAGAACCAAATATTTTTCAAAACCAGGAAACAAAACCAGCCGTCCCCTTCCCCCCCACTCACTACCCCCCACCCTCCCCCCTCAAAAAAAAAAAAGGAAAACATGAAACGCCGAAATGTTGCCGAAATGACACACACACACACACACACACACACACACACACACACACACACACACACACACACACACAGAGAGAGAGAGAGAGAGAGAGAGAGAGAGAGAGAGAGAGAGAGAGAGAGAGAGAGAGAGAGAGAGAGAGAGAGAGAGAGAGAGAGAGAGAGAGTCACACACGAATAAAAATGGACACACTAGGCAACATAATGAATGAGTGAACAATGAAAGACAACTAACTACAATTTAAAGAAAAAAATTGACGTAAAAAAAATCAAAACAACAAATAAAACCGAGAAAAATGTTAAAAGAAAATAGAAAAAGGAGGGAAAGAAATAAAAAAAAGAGGGATAGAAGAGAAGGAAAGAGAAAAAAAAGAAAAGACATGAAAATAAGTAGAAAATTAAATACCGTGAATGTAAATACACGAATATGAAAAAGAAAACGGAAAAAAAAGAGAAAACAAAGCAGAAGAAAAATACAAGGATGAAAAGACAAAAGGAAAAAAAAACATGAGCTACAAAGGCAGAAAACTCTATACACATTATCTCGTTTTTTTTTTTTCTATTTTTTACAAACTTACACCCACACCTGCTAATTCCACGCCCTTAATGTGTGTGTGTGTGTGTGTGTGTGTGTGTGTGTGTGTGTGTGTGTGTGTGTGTGTGTGTGTGTGTGTGTGTGTGTGTGTGTGTACAGGTGAGTAAGACAGGTAAAGTCTTTTCAAATTGTGTTTCCGGTTGGCAGGTAAGAGAGAGAGAGAGAGAGAGAGAGAGAGAGAGAGAGAGAGAGAGAGAGAGAGAGAGAGAGAGAGAGAGAAAATCATAACAAAACCTCCACTAAAAACAACAACAAAAACAACAACAACATTCTCTTCCTCCTCCTCCACCACCTCCTTTTCTTTCCTCACCCTCCCTTCACATCCTCCTCTTCCTCTTCCTTCACTTCATCACCACTAATCCTCCTTTTCCTATCGTAACATTCCCTTCATCCACCCTTCCATCCACCATCCACTCACCAGTTTCCCTTTGGCATTAAGAGATAGGCCCCGTTTTCTCTTTTAAGGACTGACTGCTCTAATTTCTACGTTTTCTCTTCAAGTGACCTAAATACTTCATCCTAGTTCTCTTAACCTCATTTCCCACCTGTTAATAAAAAGAAGGGCGTGGAGGAACGACTGGAGGAAAGTGGAAGGGTGCGAGGAGAGATGTGGAGGGGGAGGAAAGTGTGGAGGAGGCTTTCAAGGGGCTGTGGTATGGGGGAAGTGTGTTGAGAAAAATGGAGGACGAGGAGGAGGAGGGTAGGTAGAAAACGAGAAATGTGGAAGTGTGTGGAGGAGGAAGAGGGAGTGAGTATATGGCTGAAGAGGGAGAGAAGGAGTGTGGAGTATGTGGAGAGGTTTTAGAGGGGTAAGGAATGTGGAGGGGTGGTGGAAGAATGAGTGGAGGGAGATGTGGATGTTGAGAGAAAGATGTGGAGCAGATGGAATGATTGAGAATGGAATGGAATGAATGAGATGTTATGGGAGAGAAAGGAGACGAGGAGAGGATATAGAGGGAAGTGGAGGGATGTGGAGGGAGATGGAGGGGGGAGTGGAAGGGTGTTACAGGTAAGGGTGACATCAAAGGGTTGACAAAACACGATTGGCGAATGTAATTAATTTGTCGTGATTAAATTAGTTTTTTTTTCCCATAGGTAGATTCATCTCAAGTGTGTAGTGGAAAAGGATCTCTCTCTCTCTCTCTCTCTCTCTCTCTCTCTCTCTCTCTCTCTCTCTCTCTCTCTGAACGTAAGTCTTAATCATATTTTTTCAGCTCTCATAAATTTGTCCTATTTTTTTAGTCAATGATCCGGTCTCTCTCTCTCTCTCTCTCTCTCTCTCTCTCTCTCTCTCTCTCTCTCTCTCTCTCTCTCTCTCTCTCTCTCTCTCTCTCTCTATCTATCTATCTCTCTCTCTGACTGACTCGTTATTGGATATTTTATTACCTCATTATTGACCACTTTATTACTCTCTCTCTCTCTCTCTCTCTCTCTCTCTCTCTCTCTCTCTCTCTCTCTCTCTCTCTCTCTCCACGTTCCCCTTACATACACACGCTCCACTAATTCCACCTTACCACCTCCACAGGCCACAGGAAGAGCGTGGGTGTGTGGAGTAGTGGGTCTCCTCCTCCACTTCCTCCACCTGGTGTCCTGCTTCTGGCTCCTGGCTCTCACCACACGGCTCCTGGGCTCTCTACTTCAGCGCCCCGCCATGCACACCGCCTTCTACTGCGCCTCTGCCTGGGGTGCCTCGCTCGGCCTCGTGGTGGTAAGTGGTGAAGTGTGGAAGCATGTGGGAGGAGGGAAGGAAGGAAGGAAGGATAAAGGAAGGATTGTGTAGGAAGAAACGGAAGGGATGCTGTGAATTATAGGTGAAGCAAAGCATGAAGGATAAGATGAAGGATGAAGGGAAGGATGGTTGAAGGAGAGGGAATAAAGGAAGGAAGGATAAAAATTAAGGAAAGAAAGTGAGATTGTGAATGACAGATGAGGAAAAGGATGATGAAGGAGGATGTGAAGGAGATGGAGTAAAAGGATTGATGGAGGACAGTGAGGAATATGAATAAAAGAAAGAAGAATAAGATGAAGGAGGAAGAGAAGAATGGATTACGGAGAGGGAATATACGAAGGAAGGATAAAGATGAAGGAAGGATATAGATGAAGGAAGGAAGGAAGGAGAGGTTGCAAGTGATAAGAAAAGATGAAGAAAAGGATGAAAGGAAGATGTGAAGGATACAGAGCAAGGAAAAGGATGAAGGACAGTAAGGAATATGACAAGAATGGATGGATCAAGGAAAGGGAAAAATGGAAGGTAGGATAGAGATGAAGGAAGGATATAAACGAAGAAAAGAAGAAAAAAAGATAAAGAAAACGATGATGAAGGAAGGACTTCTGAAGGAGATGGAGTAAGAGGAAGGATGAAGGAAAGTAAGGAATATGAAGAAGGAGAAGGAA
>NC_059281.1:5486869-5516869 GCF_017591435.1 Portunus trituberculatus
AAGTGGTAAAAGAAACAATAACTCCAATGTTTCCTTTCTAATAGACATAAAGAAAATGAGGAGGAAAGGAAGAAGGAAGAGGAGTGAAAGAGAAGAAACAGGGGAAAGAAGGAAGGAATAAAGGAGAGAAGGAAAGAAAGAAGAACTAAGAAAGTGAAGCAAAGTGAAGACAGAGTGAAGATGATGGAGAGAAATGGGGGGGAAAAATTAAGCAGGAGGAGGAGGAGGAGGAGGAGGAGGAGGAGGAGGAGGAGGAGGAGGAGGAGGAGGAGGAGGAGAAGAAGAAGAAGAAGAAGAAGAAGAAGAAGAAGAAGAAGAAGAAGAAGAAGAAGAAGAAGAAGAAGAAGAAGAAGAAGAAGAAGAAGAAGAAGAAGAAGAAGAAGAAGAAGAAGATGAAATAATAATAATAATAATAATAATAATAATAATGAAGAAGAAGAAGAAGAAGAAGAAGAAGAAGAAGAAGAACATGAAATATTAATAATAATAATAATAATAATAATAATAATAATAATAATAATAATAATAAGAAGAAGAAGAAGAAGAAGAAGAAGAAGAAGAAGAAGAAGAAGAAAAGAAGAAAATAAGAAAAAGAAGAAGTAAAAAGATGGTGATGGTGATGAAAACCAAAAGCATCAACAACAACAACAACATCAAAAACAACAACAACAACAATTAACAAGTCAACAAAAATAAACAAACAAATAAACAAACAAACAAAACAATTAACTCAACAACCTGAAAACCCTTTTATCTCTCTCTCTCTCTCTCTCTCTCTCTCTCTCTCTCTCTCTCTCTCTCTCTCTCTCTCTCTCTCTCTCTCTCTCTCTCTCTCTCTCTTTCTCAGTTCGCGATATTTCTGAGTCATTAATTTTGATCATTAATTTTCAGACAAAAATCTCTCTCTCTCTCTCTCTCTCTCTCTCTCTCTCTCTCTCTCTCTCTCTCTCTCTCTCTCTCTCTCTCTCTCTCTCTCTCTCATGTTTCTTCTTTTCCAAGTCACATTTTTTCAACTTAAATTTTTTCTCTAAGTATTTCTTCTTTTTTCATTTCTTTCAATTATCAAAGAAAATAAAGAAGGGAAAAAAAAGATGAATAGAAGAAATAGAAAAAGAAAAAGAGAAAGGAGAGGAAAAGGAAAGAGAGGAGGGAAGTAAACAAAGAAACTCCAGAAAAGAGAAAGAGGAAATTAAGAAAAAGGAAAAGAGGAAACAAAGAGAAAGAAAAGGAGAAGCAGAAAATAAAATAAATGGAGAGAAAACGTAAAGAGAATAAAAAAACAAACAGAGGAGAGTGAAAGGAGGAAAAATAGGAAGACAAAGAGAGGAAGAGGAAAAGTGGAAAAGAAATCAGGAAGAACGAGAAAGGAAAACTATGAATGATGTTAAAAAAAATGATAAGTAAAACAAGGAGAAAGAGAAATAGAAAAGAAAATGGAGGAGAAAAGAAGGAAAGATGAAAAATAAGAGACGAAAAATAAGGGACTACAAAGAAATGAAGATAAAATGGGAAGAAGGAAAAGAAAGAAAAAAGACAGGACGGGGAAAATAGAGTAAGGAGAGGGGAAAAAGTTGAGGGGAAAAGGGAAAAGGGGAAAGAAAAGAAGCTTAGCAACACGTGTGACTAAATTGCTCTTCCTTTCTCGACAGGTAAGTCTTGTTCCCTCATATTACAGGTATTAGCCCCCCCCCCCATACTGCCTTCCCCTCACCTGTCCCCCACATCTTCCTCTTACTTGTTCTATTCCCCTAAACTCTTTCCCCTTCAACCATCTTCCCTTACCTGTTCTTACCTGTATCTTCCCTCACTCTCTCCTCTCACTTCTATCTCTCCCTCTTACTTGTACTCTCACTCCCCTCTCCTTCTTTACGTCTACTGTTCCCCTCTTCCTCTAATTTTTCTCACCTTTTGTACTTTTATCCTTCCTTTCCTCTCATGTCATCCTTCCCTTGTAACATGCTAACCTAACCTAATATTCTCTCTCTCCCTCACACACACACACACACACACACACACACACACACAAATCTGCCTCAGTCTCCCCTTCCTCCATCCAATAGAAAATGGACAGCTGTCACCCACACACGCATCAACAGAAAACGAAGGAAGGAACATCAGCATTGAGTGGACAGAAGAGGCTTAGTGGAGGAGGAGGAGGGACTAGGAAGAGACTATGAGAAAGGTGGAGATGGGAGAGGTTGGAGGGAAGCTTAGATGGAGAGGAAGAGGAGGAGGAGGAAGAGGAGGAGGAGGAGGAGGAGGAGGAGGAGGAGGAGGAGGAGGAGGAGGAGGAGGAGGAGGAGGAGGAGGAGGAGGGGCTTAGTGGGGGGGAGTTGGAGAGGAGCTTAAGGATTTGACAGGAAGGGAGGAAATGGAGGAGGAGGAAGAAGAGGGGGAAGAATACAAAGGAATACAAAGGAAAGCCAAACAGCAACAGACTTCTTGGTCCTTTCGAGGCTGTTTGGTAACTACTTCTAACTGGCTACAGATAAGAGAGACAGGACAGTACAGGAGAAGGCTCCTCCCCACCCACCACTCCCTCCAGCTTTCGCTGGCATGGAAAATAGCTTGGAAAAGTACCATGCAGTATGGAAAAACTGACATGGAATTTTCACAGGAAAGGATGAAAGGAGATTCTATTATTCACCCTACGGTGAACTCTACATATCTATCTATAAGAAAGTTACACACAATAATTGTCATACTAATATAATGTTTAATTATTCAGACAAGAAGAGAGCTTGTTGGGGTTATTCTTTAAATATTTATCAATTTTGTTTTTGAATGATGCAATGGAAGTACTGTTTACTATTTCTGAAGGAAGCTTATTCCAAATGTTAACAATTCTATTAAAGAAAAGTGCTTTGCCTCGTGGGTTTTAAAGCGTTTTGGTGTAATTTTAAATCCATTATTCCTTGTTATGGTGGAATGATCAATGGTAAAATATTTATTTACATCAAGGTTGTTGTATCCCTGAAAAAATTTTGAAAACTTCGATTAGGTCTCCTCTTATCCTGCGCTTTGTTAAGCTGAATAAATTTAATGCTTCCAGTCGTTCCTCATACGGCTTGTTTCTTAATCTTGGAATCATTTTAGTCACTCTACGCTGGATCTTTTCCAGTTTTTTAATGTCTTTTCTGTAATATGGTGACCACAGTATTCGAGCTGAGGACACACCAATGAGTTATATAAAGCAAGGATAACTTTTTCTGATTTAAATTCAAAGGTTCTTCCAATGAACCCAATTAATTTATTTGCATAGGAGGAGGAGGAGGAGGAGGAGGAGGAGGAGGAGGAGGAGGAGGAATACAAAGGAAAGCCAAACAGCAACAGACCTTTTGGTCCTTTCGAGGCTGTTTGGTAACTACTTCTAACTGGCTACAGATAAGAGAGACAGGACAGCACAGGAGAAGGCTCCTCCCCACCCCCCACTCCCTCCAGCTTTCGCTGGCATGGAAAATAGCTTGGAAAAGTACCATGCAGTATGGAAAAACTGACATGGAATTTTCACAGGAAAGGATGAAAGGAGATTCTATTATTCAGCCTACGGTGAACTCTACATATCTATCTATAAGAAAGTTAATATAGTATCATGTTTAATTATTCAGACAAGAAGAGAGCTTGTTGGGGTTATTCTTTAAATATTTATCAATTTTGTTTTTGAATGATGCAATGGAAGTACTGTTTACTATTTCAGAAGGAAGCTTATTCCAAATGTTAACTATTCTATTAAAGAAAAAGTGCTTTGCCTCGTGGGTTTTAAAGCGTTTTGGTGTAATTTTAAATCCATTATTCCTTGTTATGGTGGAATGATCAATAGTAAAATATTTATTTACATCAAGGTTGTTGTATCCCTGAAAATTTTGAAAACTTCGATTAGGTCTCCTCTTATCCTGCGCTTTGTTAAGCTGAATAAATTTAATGCTTCCAGTCGTTCCTCATACGGCTTGTTTCTCAATCTCGGAATCATCTTGGTCACTCTACGCTGGATCTTTTCCAGTTTTTCAATGTCTTTTCTGTAATATGGTGACCAGAACTGCACACAGTATTCGAGCTGAGGACGCACCAATGAGTTATATAAAGTAAGGATAACTTTTTCTGATTTAAATTCAAAGGTTCTTCCAATGAACCCAATTAATTTATTTGCATTCTTTACTGCTTCTGTGCAGTGTTTACTCGGCTTGAGATCTTTAGACACCACAACACCAAGATCTTTTTCATTCTCAGCACTTGCCAGAGGTACATTATTCATTACGTATTTTGCTTGTACATTGTTACTTCCAATGTGTAGGTCTTTACATTTTTTCTATATTGAATTTCATTTGGAGGAGGAGGAGGAGGAGGAGGAGGAGGAGGAGGAGGAGGAGGAGGAGGAGGAGGAGGAGGAGGAGGAGGAGGAGGAGGAGGAGGAGGAGGAGGAGGAGGAGGAGGAGGAGGAGGAGGAGGAGAGGAGGAGGAGGAGGAGGAGGAGGAGGAGGAGGAGGAGGAGGAGGAGGAGGAGGAATACAATACAAAGGAATACAAAGGAAGGAACAGACAGCAACAGCCCTACTGGGCCTAATGAGGCTGTCTGTGTGCCTATGCTACCACTACAGATCCTACGAGTTAGAGGCTGAATGACATCAGGGTTCAAGGAAAAAGAAAAGAGGCCACAGGGAGAGAGAAAGTCAAAGATGTGATAGGAAAGATTGAAGAAGTGACACTATCTAGTACAGTAACTACAAACAAAAAAAGGATATCTTATGTAGGCGCAAAGTACGTCATTTGAGGGGTTAATGTGAAGTGAATGTCCAACCTTTCTTTAAAAGTTTCTATCGTATTGCTACGGACAACATGTGCTGGGAGAGAGTTCCAGACATTTACAATTCTATTGAAGAAATAATGTTTAGCCTCGTCTGATCTGAAACGCTTACCTGTAATCTTGTAGCCATTATTTCTAGTGGTGTTGGAGCTGTCAATGGTGAGATAGTTGTTTACATTTATGTTATCAAAGCCCCGGAACATTTTAAATAGTTCAATCAAATCTCCTCGCATACGCCGCTTCTCTAAACTGAACAAGTTGAGTTCCTTCAAGCGCTCCTCGTAAGGCTTGTTTCGCAGTCGTGGGATCAATTTGGTGACTCTTCTTTGGACTCTCTCCAGGTTGTCTATATCTTTCCTATAGTGGGGTGACCAGAACTGGACACAGTATTCAAGATGAGGTCGGACGAGTGCATTAAACAATGTGAGAATAACCCTTCTGATTTAAATTGAAAAGTTCTACCGATAAACCCAACCAGTTTGTTTGCCGTTTTGACTACTTCCCACCACTGTTTACTTGACTTGAGGTCTGAAGTAATTATGACGCCTAAGTCTTTTTCCTCATCAACCTTAAGAAGCTCGGAACCGTTCATTAAATAATTAGTATGATCATTATTGCTACCAATGTGCAACACTTTACATTTATCTACATAAATGGAGGAGATGAAGGAGGAGATGAAGGAAGAAGAGAAGGAGAAGGAGAAGAAGGACAAGGAGAAGGAGAAGGAGAAGAAGGACAAAGAGAAGGAGAAGGAAAAGAAAGAGGAGAAGAAGGAGAAGGAGGAGGAGATGGAAAAGGAGGAGGAGGAGGGGCAGGAGGAGTAAGAGAAGGAGGAACAAGAACAAGAACAATCAGAACAAGCACTACAATAAGAAAAGAACGAAAACAACAACAACAAGAGGAGTAAGAGGAGGAAGGAGGACAGAAGCATTTCAAGAGGCAGGAAGAAGGAGAATAAGAGGGAGGGAGGGAGGGAGGGAGAGGAGAAGAGAGAGAGAGAGAGAGAGAGAGAGAGAGAGAGAGAGAGAGAGAGAGAGAGAGAGAGAGAGAGAGAGAGAGAGAGAGAGAGAGAGAGAGAGAGAGAATGACGAGAAAAGGACAGACGTGAAATAAAAATCAAGAAAGAAGAATACAAAGAAAAGAAAACAAAAAAGAAGAGAAAGGAAGAAAAAGAAACACGAAGAAAACACGAGAAAGAAAAAAAGAAAAAAGAAGAAAAAGAGAGAGAGAGAGAGAGAGAGAGAGAGAGAGAGAGAGAGAGAGAGAGAGAGAGAGAGAGAGAGAGAGAGAGACGGGAGCTAAAAATAGAGTGAAGGCAAGGTAAGAGCGAGGTTTAAGCAAGGTAAGATTAAAAGTTAGGTTAGAATACATTAGGTTAGGAGAGAGAGAGAAGAGAGAGTTTTTTCTATTTGCCATTTTCGTCTCTTCCCTTACCTTCCATCCACTTCTCTCCTTCTCTTCTTCCTCTTCCTCCTCCTCCTCCTCCTCCTCCCTCAGGTAAGAAGACAGGTGTGGAGGCAACATGAAACCTTTAATTAACTCACGACTTCTCTCCGTCTTTCTCTTTCAGTGCTGACGTCTTTGACACTTCGCACGTCTCTCTCTCTCTCTCTCTCTCTCTCTCTCTCTCTCTCTCTCTCTCTCTCTTTCTGTTTAGCTTTTTTATTTGTGTGTGTGTTTCTATATCTTCTCCTTTCCTCATTCCATTCTTTCTTTTTTTCCTTCATTTCTGTTGTTTTTCTCCTCCTCCTCCTCCTCCTCCTCCTCCTCCTCCTCCTCCTCTTCCTCCTCCTCCTCTCCAGAGTAGGCTTACTTTGACAGCTAACATTATTATAGGCCTGAAGATTCAATTTACCTGTTACTCGAATGCTACTAAACATGTCAATGTCATCCTCTTCCTTTCCTCTCTCTCTCTCTCTCTCTCTCTCTCTCTCTCTCTCTCTCTCTCTCTCTCTCTCTCTCTCTTATTATCACCTCCTTTTCACCTCAACTATCAATTCAACTCCACCTCTTCCTCACAGTCCTCCACCTCCTCCATCTCCTTCACAAATCTCCATCTTTCATCTCCACCTCCTCCACTAATACCACCTTCTGCCACTCCATCAGGTGAACGCGGGTCTGTGCTTGGCGGCTCAGAAACTCCTGCTGGACATGCGCGAGGGAGTGAAGCACGAGGTGATGGCGGTGCACAAGCGGGACCTGCGGGGCGCCGTGTGTCTGCTGCCGCTGGAGGGCGTCTCGTGGTTCCTGGCGGTAGTGGCGCTCGAGGACCACCAAAGCCTCGCCCTAGATTGTGCAGCAGCCCTCGTCAGCGCCTGTTTGGTGAGTGTGTGTGTGTGTGTGTGTGTGTGTGTGTGTGTGTGTGTGTGTGTGTGTGTGTGTGTGTGTGTGTGTGTGTGTGTGTGTGTGTGTGTGTGTTTCATGTAAGAGGGAAAGACTGGCCAAGGGCAACAATAGAAAATAAAGGGACCCACTCAGTCGCCAGTCCCCTTACAGAACCTAAAGAGTTAGCCAAAGGACATTCAACCTTCCTTTCCTTCCTTCTCTCTAATCTCTCTCTCTCTCTCTCTCTCTCTCTCTCTCTCTCTCTCTCTCTCTCTCAATGTGTGTGTGTGTGTGTGTGTGTGTGTGTGTGTGTGTGTGTGTGTGTGTGTGTGTGTGTGTGTGTGTGTGTGTGTGTGTGTTTCTCCTTTCTCATTCCATTCTCTCTTCTTTCCTTTCCTTCATTTCTCAACTTTCCTCCCACTCTCTCCATTTCTAATTTCATTCCATCTATTTCCTTCTCCTCCTGTTCCTTCCTTTATTAATCTCCTTTTCCTTCCCGTTCTTTTCCATTGCCTTTCCTTGCTAGTCCTTTCAATTCTTCCTCTCCTATTCCTTCCACCTCCTTACTTTCTGTTATGCAGTCCTCCTCCTCCTCCTCCTCTTCTTCTTCTTCCTCTTCTCTCCTCCTCCTCCTCCTCCTCCTCCTCCTCCTCCTCCTCCTCCTCCTCCTCCTCCTCCTCCTCCTCCTCCTCCTCCTCCTCCTCCTCCTCCTCCTCCTCCTCCTCCTCCTCCTCCTCCTCCTCCTCCTCCCTTCAAAGGCGTCGTACGTGTGTAAATCTCGCCTTGCATCCTGCGCTCCGGGCCCAAAGGATTCTGGGTAATGTCAAAAGGATATCCTGAGACCAACGAAGGATACCCAGGAGGAGGAGGAGGAGGAGGAGGAGGAGGAGGAGGAGGAGGAGGAGGAGGAGGAGGAGGAGGAGGAGGAGGAGGAGGAGGAGGAGGAGGAGGAGGAGGAGGAGGAGGAGGAGGAGGAGGAGGAGGAGATGATACTGTTATTGCTTCGTACTTCGTTCTCTGTACGAGTTGTGTGGAAAGAGGAGGAGGAGGAGGAGGAATACAAAAGAATACAAAGGAAAGTCAAACAGCAACAGACCTCTTAGTCCTTTCGAGGCTGTTTGGTATCTACTTCTAACTGGCTACAGATAACAGAGACAGGACAGTACAGGAGGAGGAGGAGGAGGAGGAGGAGGAGGAGGAGGAGGAGGAGGAGGAGGAGGAGGAGGAGGAGGAGGAGGAGGAGGAGGAATACATAAGAATACAAAGGAAAGACCAAGCAACAACAGACCCTGGGATCCTTACTAGGCTGCTTGGTTAACTATTCTATACTAACTACACAGTGTGAGAGACAGGACAGCTAAGCAGATAAGAGACAGGAGAGCAAAGCAGAGGAGGAGGAGGAGGAGGAGGAGGAGGAGGAGGAGGAGGAGGAGGAGGAGGAGGAGGAGGAGGAAGAGGAAGAGGAAGAGGAAGAGGAAGAGGAAAAAGAAGTTAAATTGAGTGACAATGAGGATGACAGTGATAATAATACAGTAAACCCTCGCTATAACGAACCGATTGGGGGAAAGGCCTAACGTTATAACCGAAAGTTCGTTGTATCCAAGGGTCGGTAATCCATCTTTCATAACGACCTAAATTCACGATATCAGATAGGTCGTTTGGTGATGCGTCAGGCCAGTCAATGCCGCCACGCCCAGGAGTGTTTTGTTTACCTTCCCGAATTCCAAACATCCACAAGAATAAACTGTAATTACTGGACGAATGCTGGGTGTACACTGAGGCAGCGAGCCGAGCGGGGCTGCGGGACCACGAGGCTGTGTGACGCTAACCGCTCCTCACTCGCCGAACCGAGTTCGCTACTTACCGAACCGAATTCGCTAAATCAGAGGATTGTTCGGTCAAAATAATGCAGCCGTTATATCCGAAAATCGTTATACAGAGGTTCGGTATAGCGAGGATTTACTGCAATAATAATAATAATAATAATAATAATAATAATAATAATAATAATAATAATAATAATAATAACAACAAAAAACAACAACAAAGAAAACAACAGAAATCCAATAACGAAAAAGAAAATAAGAAAATAATCCGATGAATAACAAAGACTCCCAACAAACAAACAAACAAATAAACAAACAAACAAACAAACAAACAGACAGACAGACAGACAGACAGACAGACAGACAGACAAACAACACAGGTGAGACAAATCAACAACACACACCTGACACCACTTGACATTTCCTCCACACACTGCAGGGAGGAGGAGGAGGAGGAGGAGGAGGAGGAGGAGGAGGAGGAGGAGGAGGAGGAGGAGGAGGAGATATAGGCAGTTGTAGTGACGAAAATAATAGCAATTCTTCTCCTCTTCCTTCTTCTTTCTTCTTCTTCTTCTCCTCTTCTCCTCCTCCTCCTCCTCCTCCTCCTCCTCCTCCTCCTCCTCCTTCCTACTTTCCTTTTTTTCCTATTTCTATACATATTTTTCAGCTCTTTTTCCCTTTATTCCTTCTCTCTCTTCTCATTTCCTTCCTCCTCCTCCTCCTCCTCCTCCTCCTCCTCCTCCTCCTCCTCCTCCTCTCCTCCTACTCCTCCTCCTCCTCCTCCTCCTCCTCCTCCTCCTCCTCCTTCACTTAAATACGACCCTTGTCCTAAATTGAGAAACGGAGAGAGAGAGAGAGAGAGAGAGAGAGAGAGAGAGAGAGAGAGAGAGAGAGAGAGAGAGAGAGAGAGAGAGAGAGAGAGAGAGATTTTGTTCTTTATATCTAATTACAAAAGAACATGATCTAACTTTGAAACACACACACACACACACACACACACACACACACACACACACACACACACACACACACACACACACACTACAAACTTCCTCTAAAAAACAAAAACAAAAAGAAAAGAGGGAAAAAAAATCTACCTTTCGGTTTTACTAATTAACAATCAAGTCACACCTGAGAAAATCTTTTGCCACATTAAGATTAATTACACCTGGAGCACCTGTTAGCAGCCCAATTAGGTAGTTGTAAGGCAGGTGCATCGAGGCGGCACGGGCGGGAAGGGAGAGGGGGAGGGGAGAGGGGGAGGGGAGAGAAAGAGGGAGAGGAAAGAGAAAGGGAGGAGAAAAAAGGGGAAAGAGAAGGTAGAGTATGTGTATAGGTGGTGACAGTGGTGGAAGGAGAGAGAGAGAGAGAGAGAGAGAGAGAGAGAGAGAGAGAGAGAGAGAGAGAGAGAGAGAGAGAGAGAGTGTGTCAATTTCTATATTTTTGTTTCCTTTTCTCCAATTGTCTTTCGTGATATATGTAACTCTCTCTCTCTCTCTCTCTCTCTCTCTCTCTCTCTCTCTCTCTCTCTCTCTCTCTCTCTGTCTATTTTGTCTATCTATCTAAAACATTTCCTTATCTATTCATTTACTCAATTTTCCCTACCTATCTGTCTATTTCCCTCTTAATCACCCAGTTTATCTATTTATCTATCTCCATCTGTCTATCTACTCGTCTGTCTGTCTGTCAATATATCCATCATTAAGATTTCACTTATCTCTATCTGTCTGTCTGTCTGTCTGTCTGTATGTATGTATGTATGTATCTGTCTGTTTGTCTGTCAATATATCCCTTTATCTATCTCCATCTGTCTGTCTGTATGTTTGTATGTATGTATGTATGTATGTATGTATGTATGTGTGTGTGTGTGTGTGTGTGTGTGTTCCAGTGAGCGCGGGTCATGAGGTTCTTCTAGCCTTTCCAGTCCTGCCATGAACAAATATCCAGTCCTTTCTTCCCTCCCCCTCTCCCTCCCCTCTCCTGTGTCCATTCCCCCTCTCTCTCTCTCTCTCTCTCTCTCTCTCTCTCTCTCTCTCTCTCTCTCTCTCTCTGTACTTTCGTTATCCCTGACAGACGACACCGAGAGAGAGAGAGAGAGAGAGAGAGAGAGAGAGAGAGAGAGAGAGAGAGAGAGAGAGAGAGAGAGAGAGAGAGAGAGAGAGAGAGTTGACAACTTCATAATTTCTCACTCAACAATATTGCTGTCATTTGTTCCTAACACTGGCATTTGCAACACTTAATATTCAGGTGACACACACACACACACACACACACACACACACACACACACACACACCGCGTAGTGTAGTGGTTAGCACGCTCGACTCACAATCGAGAGGGCAGGGTTCGAATCCTGGCGCGGCGAGGCAAATGGGCAAGCCTCTTAATGTGTGGCCCCTGTTCACCTAGCAGTAAATAGGTACGGGATGTAACTCGAGGGGTTGTGGCCTCGCTTTCCCGGTGTGGGGAGTGTGTTGTGGTCTCAGTCCTACCCGAAGATCGGTCTATGAGCTCTGAGCTCGCTCCGTAATGGGGAAGACTGGCTGGGTGACCAGCAGGCGACCGAGGTGAACTACACACACACACACACACACACACACACACACACACACACACACACACACACACACACACACACACACAATGTCGGTCTATAAATCTAACTTTAGTGTGCTTTCCAGAGTTTTATCTCCCTCCTTTCCTTCCTTCATCCCTCTTCCCCTCCATTCTTCCTCCTCCTCCTTTCTCCTCCTTCCCTTCCTCCACCTCCTCCTTCTCCTCCTCCTCCTCTCTCTCTTCTCCTTTCCTTCCTCACCAAGTAAACCTTAAGGTAAAAAAAAAGTAAATTTGGGTTCAGTTTCTCTACGTTTCCTCCTTCCTTTCTCTCTCCTCCTCCTCCTCCTCCTCAGAGTTCTTCTTCTTCTTCCTCCTCCTCCTCCTCCTCTTCCTTTGGTACCTTGCCAGGACAGTCAGAACTCAAGGTGACTGGTGAAAAGGACAGATTTCTTAGTATTTTTCGTTTTCCTTCCTGCCTTGTCATATCTTTGGCTTCGTTTGGTGTGTGTGTGTGTGTGTGTGTGTGTGTGTGTGTGTGTGTGTGTGTGTGTGTGTGTGTGTGTGTGTGTGTGTGTGTGTGTGTGTGTGTGTGTGTGAGAGAGAGAGAGAGAGAGAGAGAGAGAGAGAGAGAGAGAGAGAGAGAGAGAGAGAGAGAGAGAGAGAGAGAGAGAGAAATTCGGTTTTATGTGAGGTTTTCTAGATATATTCTCTCTCTCTCTCTCTCTCTCTCTCTCTCTCTCTCTCTCTCTCTATTTCATTCCCTACTCCCTATATCCGTATTCCATTCCTCCCTTCCCTCCATTTCCTCCTCCTCCTCCTCCTACTCCTCCTCCTCCTCCTCCTCCTCCTTCTCCTCCAGTTTTTCCTATCATTTCCTCTTCCTCTCCTTCAATCATCCCTCCTTCCCTCTTCCCCCATCCTTCCCCCTCCTTTGTCATCCATTCCTTCTCCCCTTATCCTCTTTTACTCGTATTTCTCTCTTTTCTCCTACTTCATTTCTTTTGTGTCTCCTCCTCCTCCTCCTCCTCCTCCTCCTCCTCCTCCTCCTCCTCCTTCTTGACATGCGACTAAACAAATGCACATCGTTTCTCTCTCTCTCTCTCTCTCTCTCTCTCTCTCTCTCTCTCTCTCTCTCTCTCTCTCCAACATTAAAATTAAATAAAAATTGCAAAATATTTCATTAACAACAGAGAGAGAGAGAGAGAGAGAGAGAGAGAGAGAGAGAGAGAGAGAGAGAGAGAGAGATTATTATTACCATGAAACAATGCAGTGTTGCCATCTCTTGCCATATATTTCACGTGTTATCTCTCTCTCT
This sequence comes from Portunus trituberculatus, assembly GCF_017591435.1. Lineage (NCBI taxonomy): Eukaryota > Metazoa > Arthropoda > Malacostraca > Decapoda > Portunidae > Portunus > Portunus trituberculatus. The sequence goes on from NC_059281.1 coordinate 5,499,693, forward strand.
CTCTCTCTCTCTCTCTCTCTCTCTCTCTCTCTCTCTCTCTCTCTCTCTCTTGGCAACGCTGCGCTCATGTATCGTTGTGCTTTTGTTTTGGGAACGTCATTGAGGGTGCCTGCTATTGTTGTTGTTGTTGTTGTTGTTGTTGTTGTTGTTGTTGTTATTGTTGTTGTTGTTGTTGTTATGGTGGTGATGGTGGTGATTCTGGGTTCGAACGTAGTCTCTCTCTCTCTCTCTCTCTCTCTCTCTCTCTCTCTCTCTCTCTCTCTCTCTCTTCGACAACCAGAGAAAAATGGAAAAAGAAAGAGAAAAGAATCTATAAATAATAAAAAAAAGAAAAAAGCAACATGTGCAGGGGAGGAGGAGGAGGAGGAGGAGGAGGAGGAGGAGGAGGAGGAGGAGGAGGAGGAGGAGGAGTGAGATAGGAGGGAAGACAACACAGAACAACTAACCTTTTGAAATAAAAAAAAAAAAAAAGAAACAAACTGTGAAAGGAAAGATAAAATAAAAAAAAGCAGGAAAAAAAGAAAAAAGGAAAGAAAAGGGAACAGGAGAGATAAAGCTTGTGAGTGGATAAAGGAAAGAGGAAAGGAGGAGGGAGAGAAGATGCAATAAAAATAATGTCGAGGAGGAGGAGGAGGGAAATTTGGGAGGAGGAGGAGGAGGAGGAGGAGGAGGAGGAGGAGGAGGAGGAGGAGGAGGAATGGGAAGGTATTTTATCTTCTCATGTTGACTCTTGTAACTTTAACTCATGGAAGAGGGTGAGGAGGAGAGAGAGAGAGAGAGAGAGAGAGAGAGAGAGAGAGAGAGAGAGAGAGAGAGAGAGAGAGAGAGAGAGAGAGAGAGAGAGAGAGAGAGAGAGAGAGAGTGTGTGTGTGTGTGTGTGTGTGTGTGTGTGTGTGTGTGTGTGTGTGTGTGTGTGTGTGTGTGTGTGTGTGTGTGTGTTAACCAGTGTACCTGTGAACTATTGACCTGAACTAATTAAGAGTTACCTAATTCACCTGTCCAAGTGTTAATTAGCTTTTCACCTTCCGTACCTACCTGTCTTTGCTTCACTCTGCCTTCCGTCACACTATTAATAACCTGTCACTCTCTAATTTAGCTGTCAACCTACTCATTATCCCTTCCTTCTACTCCTTTACCTACCTACGAGTATTTTGTGTATCTTTTAACCTTCCTTTGTCAAAATACTGATTAGCCTGTCACATTTATCCATCATTACATCTTACTCTTTCCCATCTACTTCGTGTTTACTTGACCATTAACCATTAACCTCCTTCCGCCTTCCCATCTACCTATGTACCTAAACTCATCAAACATATACCTGTCGTTAATTAACCTGTGCTCTACCTTACCTCTTCACCGACGTATCAAAGCTAACATTTACCAAAGGCCCTCCTCACCTTTATAATTAATTACAAGATAACAGCACCGCCTTTACCTGTCCTAATGGTTACGAGAGAAAAGGGTCCCAGCTTAGAATGGCCTTCACCAACACGATACCAACAAATAACAAGATTATACACTGCAACTCCGCTTCTTTAGCCCTTTCAGTACCACGACGCGTTTCCATAATCATTCTGCTTACTGTTTGGAGATTTTATGCAGCTTCGGAAACTTAGGTGGGCGATTAAAATAGTGAAGACTCTGACCTTTAATCTTTTAACCTCCACAGACCCTTATTAATGTTTAAAAAAAAATCGTTTAATCGTACCCAAACCTCATGGTAAAAAAAACATTCCACTACTGAAGGAGTTTAAGTATGAATCAAACACGTGTATGTACAATAAGGAACACTCACCAATTTAACCCTTTGAATACCATGACGCGTTTCCATTTTCATTCTGCTTACTATTTTGGCGATTTTATACAACTTAGGAAACTTATATGGGGATTAAAATAGTGAAGACAGTGGCTATTAATCTTCTAACCTCCATGGACTCGTGCTAATGTCAATAAAATGGTCTAATTGTACACAAATCTCAAGGTAAAAGTGTATCTCAGTATTGAAGGGGGTTAAGGAACTAGAGTGTAAAAGCGAAGGAATAAGAAATTCATAGAGTACGATTCCCATTATCACGGAAGGACTGCCAGTACCGGTTACTTACTCACTGGATCTTGAGCTATCTCCGCTGTTCGTCGCCAGAGTGCAGCAAGAGCGTGACTTATCTAAACAAGCTGTATAATTTCTCTAGCATAATGGGACAGTTTGAGTAACAGAGGGGCCGTATGGGTTTGAATGGCGCTATTTGAATATAAGAATGGATCAGTTTTAGTTTGTTTCAATGGCGCCATTTGAGTATAAGAACGTAGCAGTTTTAGTCAGTGTGGGACCGAATTGGTTTGAGTAGGTCTGTCTAAGTATAAAAAGAGGTAGTTTTTGAAAGTATGGGGCCGAATTGGTTAAAATGGAGCCGTTTCAGTATAAAAATGGGCCACTTTTGGTCTTCATGTGGCTATATTGGTTTGAATGCAGTCGTTTGAGTATGAAAATGAGACGGTTTTTCTCAGTGTAGCGGAATTGGTTTGAGTAGCGTCCTTTGAGTATGAGAATGAGGTACTGTTTGTCAGTGTCATGCTAAATTTGTTTGAATGCCTCTGTTTGAATATAAAAATAAGGTAGTTTTTGTCAGTGTGTGGCCGCGTTGGTTTGAGTGGCGCCGTTTGAGTGTAAATATGGGACAGTTTTTTTGTCAATGTGGTGCCGAATCGGTTAAGTGGAGCCGGTCTGGTGAGGACTGTTTTCTCCTGCTAGCATCCTTCACCTTGCTTTTCTGTTTCGAGGGCATGTTATTATATTTCGAAGCCTCCTGTCGACTCGGAACTAAAAACTTATCATTTATTCATTCATTTATGATCACCTTTACCTGTATGAATGTTTAATTAGTACATCTTTATCTCCTTTTCATTTTCTTTGGATGTTACTTTATTTCTACTCGTTTTCTATTGATTTGGAGTTGACATATTATTATCAGTCATCTATATCGCGTTTTCTGTTGATAAGGGTTATTACTGAAACTTTTACCTTCAAACTGACTCTTACCACCAACCTGTTATTATAAGTTACGAGATTTACCTGTACTCATTATTAATTCTAGGGTTTACCTGTACTTAATTAGTCACCTGTGTCCCGTTTTCTATTTGCAGGGGTGGCTCATTCTGTACTTCCACGGGTGGTCATGGAGGTGTCACGGCCTCTGCTGGCTGCGACACCGCCTCCATTCCTCCTCCACATCCTCAACCTCCTCCACCTCCTCCCGCCGGATGGAAGACCTCTCCCTCCCGCTCACCGCCCGCTACGACCACGACCTCGCCCAACAACCACTCCTGCACCCCGTCCCGCCGCCCCCACCGCCCCCTCTCCCCGCCCAAGGAACCGTCACCGTCACTCCTGCCCCCTGCCCCCCCACAGCCGTCACCCCGCCCCCTCCCGCTCGGCCAGAAGAGTTCCCCCTTCAGCCTATCTTCCCGGGGCACGAGCGGCGGGAGGTCTACTGAAGAAGGCGCCGACGAAGGGAAGCGCACACGGGTGGTGGCTGACACGCGTTCTCAATCAGTGCACACACACACACACACACACACACACACACACACACACACACACAGCGAAGATAACAAGGCCCTAATGATTCTGGGAGAGAGAGAGAGAGAGAGAGAGAGAGAGAGAGAGAGAGAGAGAGAGAGAGAGAGAGAGAATGTATGACACGACAATAGATGGAGAAAAAAATAAAAAGGTAAACAAATCAGAGAAAAGAAAGAAAAGAAAAAAAGAAGTATGCCTTCATTTTTTCTTCCAAAGCGTGATGAAAAATATACACCGAAGGAAAGAAATGGAAAGAATAAAAGATAATTTCTCAAGCGGATCTGGTGAAGTTGTAAGGAAAACGAAAAGAAAGACAAGAAAAAAAATAAAGAAAATACACGAGAGAAAGAGAAAGGAAGAAAAAAACTCACCACAAACAAAACGAAACTGAAAAAAAGACACACACACACACACACACACACACACACACACACACACACATAAAAAAGCGTCGTTAGTCATACATACATACATACGTACACGCTCTCACGGTTCAGTGTTCAGACCCACCAATGCTCACAGTTCGAACCTTGAAAACCCGGTATCTCATTGTCTCGAAATCCACTGACTCACTCACTTCACTGTTTCGAAACCCACCGGTGAGTCAGTTTCGAATCCTGGCGACTCGTTTTTAGCATTCCGTAGGTGAGTCATGGTTCGTATCCGACGGGTGACTCACTACTTCTAAACCCGGAGAAGTGAAGCACTGTTCGGATCACTATGACTCGTAGTTCCGACTCTATTACCGGTAACTCAAAATTTTCGAATCCTTGTTGTTGTCTACTTTTTTCTTTTAATTAATGTATGAAGAGTTTAGTGGATTAGTTATGATCCTCCTCCTCCTCCTCCTCCTCCTCCTCCTCCTCCTCCTCCTCCTCCTCTGCTTATATTCATTCTTTCCTTTTCATTCATCTATAGTCATTTAGTATATATATAGTCATTCTTAGTGTTATTCTAATTGATGTTATTATTATTATCATTATTATTAATATCATTACTACTATTATTATCATTATCATTCACCATTACCATCATGCATCATTATCATTACAGTTGTCACTATCACCATCATCCTATCACAATCTCATTACCTCAAATGCTGACTGATGACACACACACACACACACACACACACACACACACACACACACCATATAATCAGTCATTGCCAATCACACAGTCAGTCAGTCAGTCAGTGAGTCCACAGATCAGCTTAGTCATCAGTATTAATGTCACCATCAATCGTTATCAATCATCACTGTAATCCATCATGGCGGTCATGTATTTGGTCATGCAATTATTTATTCATTTATTTACTCATGCATTTTTTCTCTTCTTTCTTGCTTTTTGTTTTTTCTCTTTTTTTCTGACAATTAATGACGTGAAGCTCACACAAATGCTGCGTGTAAGATAATAGTGATAGTGATAATGTTTAAAGATAGCAAATATAATGATAGTTATTTACTGTTCCATTCTTTACTTATATTTTTCACTATTTTCGCTTTTTACAGATATATTCATTTATTTTCCTTCTTTTGTCTTTCCTGGGTTTTTTTCAGTTCAGCGGGGTTTTTTTCTGGAGTTTTTTTTTTTTCTTCTTTATATATAGTTGTAAGTTATTACTTTCTTTCGTGTTGTATATTTGTTCATATTTTCTCTCGTTCAATATTTCAAACATATTTTCTTGCAACAAAGCAGATTAGGATTCTCTGAAGTTCACTGACTTGTCTTGCTTTTCACTTTTTCTCATACATTTTTCCAATCATTGTAAACTTGATATCTTCTATTTTTCTTTATATATATATATATATATATATATATATATATATATATATATATATATATATATATATATATATATATATATTAAACAAGTGCCAAAATAGTAATGTTACTTAGTTTTCAATTATTTCTTTTCGTATCTTTAATCTTTTTTCCTTCTTCAGTCAACAAAAAAATAGTCATACATGATAACGCTTTAAATTTCATCCACTTGCCCATACAATAGTTATACATCAGTGTATCTACGTATACAGTTCATTCACCTCACTTATTCACTCATTCATACATACACTAACTTCCATACCTAGAATAGAAATTTATACACAACAATTTTCAAGCATATTTCTTTATTCAATTTTACTTTTCCTACATTTAGTCATTTAATTTTCCTTACTTTTCATTTGATAATACTCTTAAAATTAGTTTTCTTTACAATAGTCTTCTCTAAAAGTGCCAATTTTTCACCACACAAAGAAAATGGAGTGTTAGAATCTTATCATCATCATTATGATTGTAATTCTGATTATTGTCATAACCATCCTCTTTATTATCATGAACTTGTATTTTTTCTTTTTTCTCCTCCTCCTTATCCCTCCTTAAACGATTCCATTCTTCCATTCACTCTGTCTTAATTGTCATTTCACCATTCACCAATTCACTCACTCAAAACGCTTATTCATTGTCTAAATCAGTCTTTTGTTACCTATCTTGCTTCCTTCATTCACTCATGCAGTCACTTACTCACAAACTTATTAATTCACTGATAACATTTACCTCACCTTCATACCACTTTTTTTTTCCTTTTCTACCGTCTCTCATTCATTCACCCACCCACTCACTCACTCACTCATTCATTCACTCACTCACTCATTCACTCACTCCAATCCTCAAGACGCCGAGCAGTATTTGCGGTTTTCCACTAATCTTACTCACCGTACTCCAGGACATCTGTATAACCCCTTTTCAAATTAAACCCACTTTCTGTTTTTTTCTAATTAAGAGTAATATATACACTTAAGTACCCCGTTAAATCTGTAAATATATAAAGAAATACTAAATATAAGTGGAGCTATACGTGACTTCCAAACTGAACGCTGATTGGTTGGTTTAAAGACGCATTTTTTTCCTCGTCGTCCAATCAGCGGTCAGAGTTTCGAGGTCCCCCGAGGAGTATAAGAGGGGATGGTCAGTCAGAGGGACGGCCAGTCTGCCCCAGTGCCCGTGGTAGTAGGACCTTTTAGAGCTCATTTTCTAGCCAACGTGTTCTTTCATTATTAAAAATACTAATATTATATAAATAAAGTATAAATCTATATATATACGAAAAAAATAAATAAATAAAAACCGTACTTAGTTACTTATAGTCGGAGGTTATTTAGTGTGTGTGTGTGTGTGTGTGTGTGTGTGTGTGTGTGTGTGTGTGTGTGTGTGTGTGTGTGTGTGTGTGTGTGTGTGTGTGTGTGTGTGTGTGTGTGTGTGTGTGTGTGTGTGTGTGTGTGTGTGTAAGAAAAGTATACGTGCATAAGTATGCGTGTATGTATTAATTCCATAAGTCGTACGTACTACTATATTATATACAGAACAGTATAAAATAAATAATATAAAATGAAAAAAATACATATTATACATACTAAATATATATATAAACCCCCTCATACATACACACAGGCACACAGTTCGGTACACACCCCATACACACATACATACTACGTTACTGTATTCCGTGTGAAAGACTCGCGTAGTAACTGTGTCCATCCAAATATTTGCTCTAAAACACCCCGTGCTCCACAGCGGCAGCGCGGGCACGGAACATTGTGATACCCGACTTGCGGTGTGCTGGTGTGCTAGTGTGGTGTGGTAGGGAGGAAGGGGCGGTGGGTGTTGGTAGATGTAGCTGGTGTAACTCCCTTTATCTACCCCCTTTTTATTCTTGCCCTTTTCTCTTCACAATCCTACAATCGTTTTCTGTTACTTTCCTTCTTGTTAGGTTGGTTTAGTGATAGGTTGTAAGGGAGGAGCCTTTTCTATTTTTTATCCACCCTTTTCCTTAATATTCTAACACTTTTTATTCATTTTTTTCTTGCTACGATTTGATTTAGTGGTCAGTTGGAGGGGAGAAGTCTTCTATTTTTTCTCTAACCCTTTTCTTGGCAGTCTTATCCCTTTCCATTCTTGGCAATAGATGGGTGGGGAGGAGCCTTATAATGTGCTATAAAACCCTCACCTTTCCTCTTGTGATTTGATTAACTATCTTTCTACAACCTTTTTACCATGTTATTCTTATTTTTTCACTTTATTTATCTTCAGACAAAGAATCAGATGAAGGAATGAGTTGGTGGGGAGGTTTCGTCTCATCCTCAGCTTTTCTATCCATCATACTTGCCTAACTTCTCATCCTTACCACAATATCGAGTCAAGGGATAGGTTGGCGGGAGGAAAACTTCTACTGTAGTATCATTAACCTCCCTCCGTTTGAACTTATTAATGGCCTACTTTGCTCCTCATCCATGTGTTCCTATCCTCCTTCTTTCGGGAATGGGGTTAGTGGGAAAGCCTTCACTGTCCTTCTTCACTGTCCTTATCCCACCACGAGTAGTCTATGCTAATTGAATGAGTCTTATAACGATTTTGAGAATTGTCGTTGTATATAATTTTTTTAATCTTTTCTAATCACGTTCTTCACTTCCCTCCATCTTTTTCCTCCTCCTCCTCCTCCTCCTCCTCCTCCTCCTCCTCCTCCTCCTCCTCCTCTATAACACTATCACTGATACTTATGAGCGCTACAACCATCAGTATTTTGTCACAACTGCTAATGTTATTGCACTTTCTCTTTTTCCTCCTTTTCTTCCTCCTCTTCCTCTTTCTTCTCCTCCTTCCTCGTTTTCGTTTGTAATCATCACCGATACATTCTCTCTTTTTCCTCCACGTTACCATCCGCCTGCCATCATTATCCCAATTATTGATGCTCTCTCTCTCTCTCTCTCTCTCTCTCTCTCTCTCAATACAAGCACCTTTACCATATAAATCCTGATACAATAAAGCAAAAAACATAACAACCACAATGAAAAGAACACCAAAATTAACCAATCTTTCATAACCAAAATCAAAGGAAACTAACACAAAATTACCAACAGGAAAACATAAACACACGCCAATGACACCAAAATTAATGAAGGCAACACACCAGGACAGGCCACTCAATAATAAACAGGAATATGATGGAGAAAATTAATGCACATCAGGTAAGATTGACACCTGTGACTCGGGCGTGTTAATTAGCAGGCAGGTGAAGTGACAGGTGAATAGGGGCACGTGAGAAGCACACCTTGAACACCCAGACGCCATCCCACCCCCTCCACTGCCACCACCTCCACTGCCACCTCTACTTACTCCACTCACCCCACATCACTGCACTACACACTCTCTCTCTCTCTCTCTCTCTCTCTCTCTCTCTCTCTCTCTCTCTCTCTCTCTCTCTCTCTCTCGTTTATCTTCCGCAGCTTCTTTCCTTCCTTTCTTGCTTCTTTCTCTCTTTTTTTTTACTTCTATTCAATTTTTTTTCTCTTCTCCCCTCCTTCCTTCTCTCCTTTCACTCAAAATGTCCCTCTCTTTTCGTAACGCCCCTCTCACCCCACCAATTCCCCTCTTCCACCTCACTGCTCCCTTTTCTCCTCCACTCTGTCCCCCTCCACCCCCCTCCACTATCCCCTGCTCCACTTCAAGTCTCTATACATAAAACTCAAAATCCTGCCTCTCTTATTTCCCCTTCCCCTTCCTCCTCCTCCTCCTCCTCCTCCTCCTCCTCCTCCTCCTCCTCCTCCTCCTCCTCTTCCACACCTGTCCACCTGTCCCAGTGTGTCCAAGGGCGTGACACTAATGCCTTCTACCTCGCTGCTCTTAGCTCTCCCTTCCCTTCCCTTCAATCTCTCTCTCTCTCTCTCTCTCTCTCTCTCTCTCTCTCTCTCTCTCTCTCTCACGTAATACAATATACAGTGGTTCATCCAGTCGCGCTCTCCTTCATTCCTTCCTTTCCTGATTCTCTTCCTCACTCCTTCACTCCTTCACTCACTCACTCACTCACTCACTCACTCACTCACTCACTCACTCACACACTCATTCACTCACTTATATTTATGCATGTATTCAGTGAGCGAGTCAATTAATCATTCCCTCCCTTTGTTCCTCCTTCCCTTCTTCTTACTGCTATTCCTTTCACACACACACACACACACACACACACACACACACACACACACACACACACACACACATTGAAAGGCCTCTCCCCGCTTCTCCTGTTCTCTTTTTTCTTTCGTTTCCATCTCCCTTCCCCCTTTCCTCCCTTACCGAGCGGCAACAACCTCAAACGATTCTCCCGAAAGGAAAAACAGAAAATAATAACGAAATAATCATACCGATAACGGACAACCACAACAGTAAACAATAACAATCACACAATGCCCACGCGCCTCCCCCATCGTGACGTCAGCAGAGCCACCAGAAAAAGCAACCAGCAGCAGCAGCGTGTCGAAAAAGAAAACGGAGTGTGACGGCCCATTCGTCTCGGGAGTATGAAGGGAGACACGAAAGGGGACAAGCGGATTAAGGTCAACGGAAAAGGTCACCTCTGCGTCCCTACAGCGTCAAATGCCCTCAAATTTTCTGTGCCGTGAGCTCTAGGTGTCTGTTGTGGTCGTGTTAAGTTTGAGGTGAATCGGCAGCTGCGTCCACAAGATATTTTTATTTTAGTGTGGCGAGTAGAATAAGACACGTAAATGACTATCACTGCATCTCTACCGTGTCAAATAGTTTCCAATTCGCTGCGTGGGGAGTTGGAAAGGTCCCCTCAAGCCATGTCAAGTTCTGTGCGGGTTGACGGCTGCGTTCACGAGGTATTTTGTATTACGTGGGTCTTACCAGTAAGGGTGAAGACAAGGCCACCACAGCGTCTCTATAGCATCTCATAGTCTCAAAATCGCTGTGTGCTGTGGTCTGTGTGTCTTATTGCTGCGCCAGGTTTAGTGCAGAGGTGTTGATGAGGCTGACGTCGCGTAGGGACTGTCGCGTAGGGCACTGATGGCGGATGGTAATGAACTTAAAGACGATGAAGAGTGAAGAGAAACCCGCTCCGGCAAGAGGATGGTGAGCACTTCGGTGAATCACATATACAAAAATTCTTTCATGCATGTAAAAAGAATCAAAACGGAAAATGACAGTGCCAAACTTTACACGTTAAAAGACAAGACTTCCATTAACTAATACGCATAAAGGAGGAGCGGTAGTGGCGGAAGGAGGTGGTGGGAGGAGAGAGAGAGAGAGAGAGAGAGAGAGAGAGAGAGAGAGAGAGAGAGAGAGAGATCCTGCCTCCCGCCCTTCTGGAAATATCTTACAATCGGTTTACCGCTTCGTTGATTCCTGAAGCAGCTCAGCATCCCGGGACTCGAAGCGGGGTTCAATACTTTTTACTTAAGATACTATTATATACATAAATATACACAAATATATATAAAAAAAAAATCTATTAAAATACAATAAAAAAATACTATATATATAAATACATGAAAACCCCCCCACGCTACCGACTTTTTATAATGAACGCTTTGTCTCGAGGACTAGCGGGGCGTCTAGTTAGATAACTCTCCCCTTACTTTGTATCATTTTGTACTACGTAGTGACCTTGACAGACACGAAACTGAGAAAATAAATAACCCAAGGGCCTCATAACTCGCTCCGTGCGCCGTTCAAGCCTCCGTAGCGAACAGTAGCGAACCAGTAGCCAAGCAGTAGGATAAAATACATAAGAGTAAACAATAAGTAAGACAAAATAAGGTCAAATATATGAAGAGGAGAGATTTCATTACAGTAACACCTTATCATTAACAGATTTTCTTTACCATATATATATTATTATCATTTTTGTATTCCTTAATCTTAATCTTATTCTTAATCTTGCCAAGCTCAGTCTGAATAAAGCTTTGTAGATCATCCTTATGTAAAGCTTAGGTTACCTGCTGTGTGTGTGTGTGTGTGTGTGTGTGTGTGTGTGTGTGTGTGTGTGTGTGTGTGTGTGTGTGTGTGTGTGTGTGTGTGTGTGTGTGTGTGTGTGTGTGTTTTGTATGTTATTATTGTTGTGTACGTAAGTTGGACACGCCCCCCCAAAAAAACATAAATAAAATGGTCAGGTGTTTTTTTTCCTTGGCCTCCCGTGACTTTATTGACTGACTTGCTTTACTTGCTTTATTGCTTTGATCTTCTCGTTCTTGTTCTTCCTCTTATTGTTCGTAGTCTCGTTGTGTCTCGCTTCCTTGTTTGGCACCGCGAGAAAACAAGAGAAAGTAAAGGAAGAAAGAAAAGTGAAAGGAAAGTAAACATTTTGGTCTGAAGGCATAAGAAAGTAAGGAAAGAGAGAGAACAATGGAAAAAAAAGGAAGGAAGCATTTATGGTCTGAAAGAAAGGAGAAAGTGAGGAAAGAGGAGAAAAATTTAAAAAGGAAGTAAAAATGTTGCTCGGAAAACATGTGAAAGTGAGAAAAGAGAGGGAAAAAGATAAACAAAAAAAGAAAGTACAGGTTTTGATCTCTCTTTGATGGAGGAAAATGAAGGAAAGAGAGCAAAACAGACAAAAGAGAGAGAGAGAGAGATACAAGAGGTGCTGTTTCTTATTTGGCAGCGAGAGAAGAGAAGCAAACAGGAAAGAAAGAGAAAAAAAGAGGAGAAAAAAAAACAAGAGAAGAAATACAATTGAGGTGTCGTGAGGAAGAGAACAGAGAGGAAAAAAACAATTGTCTCTCCTTGTTTGTGGAAGAGAGAGAGAGAGAGAGAGAGAGAGAGAGAGAGAGAGAGAGAGAGAGAGAGAGAGAGAGAGAGAGAGAGAGAGAGAGAGATGAAAGAAAACAGAAAGAAGAAAATAATTATGTGCTTTTGTTTTTGTTAGTGAAAGTAAAGAGAGACTAAGATATGAAAAAAAGTAAGGGGAAAAAGAAGAGGAAAAAAGTGTGGGAGGAAAGAAAGGTAAGAAGAAGTTAAAGGAGAGACAATAATATAAAAGAGAAAGGCGAATGAGAAAGGAAAAAAGAAAAGGAAGAAGGAAAAGGAAACAAAACAACAAAGGAAGGACAGAAAGAGAAGATAAAAAGACAAAATATAGAAACAAATGGATGAAAAGACAATGGAATAAAAGGAGAAAAGAAGAAAATAGAAAGAAAAGCAAGAAGGAACTAGAAACAAAACAACAAAGAAAGGCAAGGAAGAGAAAACAAAAGTAAAAAGACAAAATATAGAGAAAAAAAGTAAAGAAAGAAAAAAATGAAAAATGTAAGAAAGAACTGCAAAAAAAAAAAAACAAAGAATGGAGAAAGACAAAAAATAAACAAATATTAAAGAAAGGAAAGAGTAAAATAGATAAAAAAAAGAAGAAAATAGACAATGTAACAATAATAATGATGATGATGACGATGATGATGATGATGATGATGATGATGATGATGATGATGATGATGGTGATGATGTTCCCTGGTTTCCCTATTATCTTCAGTGTTGTTTGTAGTCTACTAATAGATTAAGTAAACTGTACGAGACACGCTGGAAAAAAAACGTTATTATACCATAGTCTTTACGTGTGTTTGTAAAGAGTATAACAATAAAAAAAAAGAACATCAAAGGCACTATATTGATAAACCCTCATTCTATTTTTCCTTTATTTTTTTTTTCTATCCCTTTTTCTTTCCTCCATTCCTTCTCTCTCCCGTTCTTCCTTCAGTAGTAGTGCCTTTTCCTTCTCTAAATCTCTCTCTTCCTTCATCTATTTTTACCCAGTCGTCTCCTCCTCCTCCTCCTCCTTCTCCTCCTCCTCTTCCTCCTCTTTTTCTCTCCTTCTTTCTCCCTTCCTTCTTCCTTTCACACCATAAGATAAATAATGCATTTTAATCCATCTCTCCTTCTCCTCTTCCTCCTTCATTTCCCTCTCTTCTTCCTCCTCCATTTCCTCCTCATCTTCCCTCTCCCTATCTCCCTGCTCCTCACAACTGTATATTTTCTCTCTGTCTCTATCCCTTCTCCTTCGCCTTCTCTTCCTTCTCCATTTATTCAAATTCTGATGTCACACTTTTACATTGTCTAATTATTCTATTTCATATTCTCTCTCTCTCTCTCTCTCTCTCTCTCTCTCTCTCTCTCTCTCTCTCTCTCTCTCTCTCGCATGATTACTTCTTTTCATTAGATGGGGTTTTTTTCAGGTCTTTTCTTCCCTCATCTTATTATTTCCTTCTCATCCTCCTAATTCCTATCTTCCTTCTGCTCCTCTTCCTCCTCCTCTTCCTCTTTCCGTCAAAATAAACAGCTAATCCGGTCTGAATGCAGATGCAAATTCCGGCTCAATGTTTTATGAGAAGAAGAGGAAGAGGAGGAGGAGGAGGAGGAGGAGGAGGAGGAGGAGGAGGAGGAGGAGGAGGAGGAAGGAGAAGGAGAAGGAGAGGAGGAGGAAGAGGAGGAGGAGGAGGAATGCAGGGAACAAGATAAAAGACGAGAAATGAAAGGAACGAGAGTATTTAAAACCTCATTCTTCTTTGCCTCCTCCCTTTTCCTCCTCCTCCTCCTCCTCCTCCTCCTCCTCCTCCTCCTCCTCCTCCTCCTCCTCCTATTCCTCCTCCTACCTGTTTACACACCTTCAGGCACACAGGTATTGTCTCACTGTTTACCTGTTTACACACCTTCAGGCACACACCTTTACATACTCTCTCTCTCTCTCTCTCTCTCTCTCTCTCTCTCTCTCTCTCTCTCTCTCTCTCTCTCTCTTCTCCAGTTTTGTTTTCATTGTTTTCACTAGAGAGAAATAAAATAGTGAATATGTGAAAAATGGATCTTTTCAGTGTTTTTTTTTTTTGGAGGTGGTGGTGGTGGTGGTGGTGGTGGTGGTGGTGGTGGTGGTGGTGGTGGTAAGTAGTAGTAGTAGTAGTAGTAGTAGTAGTAGTAGTAGTAGTAGTAGTAGTAGTAGTAGTAGTAGTAGTATCACTAATATTAATTCTACCACTATATAATTCTCTCTCTCTCTCTCTCTCTCTCTCTCTCTCTCTCTCTCTCTCTCTCTCATTTCATTTCCGTATGTCTGTACCTTCATACAATTTTACCAGGTGTTTAATGAGCTTACCTGTCTTCACCCTCTCACCTGTTCTAGCCCTTAACTCTCTCTCTCTCTCTCTCTCTCTCTCTCTCTCTCTCTCTCTCTCTCTCTCTCTCTCTAGGTATCTTTGTCAGTATAACCCTCCTCCTCTTTCTCTTTTCTCACACAATCCTCCTCCTCCTCCTCTTCCTCCTTCTCCTTCCCTTACTCGACCTTCATCTCTTCCTCCTCTTCCTCCTCCTCCTCCTCCTCCTCCTCCTCCTCCTCCTCCTCCTCCTCCTCCTCCTCCTCCTCCTCCTCCTCCTCCTCTTCTTCTTCTTCTTCTTCTTCTTCTTCTTCTTCTTCTTCTTCTTCTTCTTCTTCTTCTTCTTCTTCTTCTTCTTCTCCTCCTCCTCCTCCTCCTCCTCCTCCTCTTCCTCCTCCTCCTGAAGAGTCGTAAATCAAGCTGGTCGGCGGCTGGAGGCAAAATGAACCTCTCTCTCTCTCTCTCTCTCTCTCTCTCTCTCTCTCTCTCTCTCTCTCTCTCTCTCTCTCTCTCTCTGTCTGTCTTTCTATAATTTATGGCAGTTCGCCTTGAGAAAGCCATTGATTCCTAATAATGAGAGAGAGAGAGAGAGAGAGAGAGAGAGAGAGAGAGAGAGAGAGAGAGAGGTGGGTTGTAAATCAATTTTTCACGGGGGTTACGTAGAGTTTAGGGCTCTCTCTCTCTCTCTCTCTCTCTCTCTCTCTCTCTCTCTCTCTCTCTCTCTCTCTCTCTGTACCCTTTCCTCTTCTCAGAACTCAGATTTACGAAACATCTTCTCTACTCTTCTCTTCTCTTCCCCATTCCTATCTTTATCGGCTCCTCCTCCTCTTCTTCTTCTTCTTCTTCTTGTTCTTCTTTTTCTGCTTCTTCTTCTTTCCTTCATATCCTTTACCCCTTCACTCTTCTTTATATATGTTGCTTCTTGCTACCTCTTTCATTCTCTCTTTTATATGTGTCTCCTTTATTCCATTTCTTATCTTCTTCCCTCTTTCTCCTTATTCTTCCATTATTATTATCTTCCAAATTTATCACCCCTTCCTTTGTCTCCTTTTCTTTTTCATATTCATTAGTGTGGTTTGGTATCTTTCCCTCTTCTTTCCCCTTAGTTCTTCAGAAACCATTAGAATCCATTATTATGTCTCAAGTTTATCAGCCTTTCCTTTGTCCTATCCTTCGCTTCCCCTTTCTTATTTCCCTTTCCATTAGTGTGTTGGCATTTTTCAAGCTTTCCTTCCCCTTAACTCTTCAGAAACCATTAGCATCCATTATCATCTCAAATTTATCAGTCTACCCTTCGTCTCCCCTTTTTTTTCCCCTTTCCATTAGTGTACTGGTATTTTTCAAGCTTTCCTTCATTAACTCTTCAGAAACCATTAGCAGTGTTGTTGCTCTCCATTATGTTCCTTCCCCTTAAACCATTAACCTAGATGAAGACTTTAGGTATGATAAATCTAGCTTTTTTTCCATTTTTCCCCTTTCTCTTTCTCCCTCTTTAATTGTTTCTTCCTTCACCATTTCTCCATTAACCATTAACATTAAATTTCTGGGAATAATGTATCTTCTTTTTTCATTTCCATTTTTTTTTCTCATTTTACTTTAGTTTCTCTTTTTATCTTCTTCAGTTCCTCCTCTCTTTTCTTCTTCCTATATCTATTAACAGCCACCTCTCTCTTACTTGTCTGGAGATAGTTAAACCCCCATTATTTCCCTCTTCTTTCCCTTCATCGTCATCCATCTTCCTCTTTACCCATTAGAACCATCCCATTAACGAAAGGATATCCACAAGTTTCTCCCCCATTTTCTAAGCTTCCCTTGTATCTTCTTCCCCTTTCTTATCTCCCCTTAGATCTTCCCCCTTCTCCCCTCTCTTGCATTACAAAAAAAAACGACCTGTAATCTCCATTTAAATCTCTTTCCTCTTTTTCCTCTCTCATTACCAGCAACCTATCCTCTTCTCTTCTCACTCCTTTCCCCTTTTCTTCTTCTCTCCCCTCTTTCTTCCTTCTATCATTATTAGTACTCCATTATTTTCTCTCCTCGCTTCTTGTTTCCCCTTACTTCTTCTCTCCCCTCTTACGTCCCTCTATTATCACCAACATCCCATTCTCTTCTCTCCTCACGTGTTTCCCCTTTCTTCTTCTCTTCCCTCTTTTCTCCCTCTACCATTATCAACACCCCATCCTCTTCTCTTCCCCTCTTCTTTCTCTCCCCTCCTCTTCCCACTTCGCTCCCTCCCCACACACTTTTCCCTCCACTAATTAGCAGCAACCAGTCTCCTTTTCCCCCTCTCTCTCTCTCTCTCTCTCTCTCTCTCTCTCTCTCTCTCTCTCTCTCTCTCGGCGTTAACAGCTGCGTCACGTCAAGAATTATTGGGGCGGTAATTGAGTCATTAATGGAGGTCTAATTACCCCTTGTTGCGACGCCTTCAGGTGCTGCGTCTCTCTCTCTCTCTCTCTCTCTCTCTCTCTCTCTCTCTCTCTCTCTCATAAGAGTCAGCATTTCGGTAAGAAGAGAGAGAGAGAGAGAGAGAGAGAGAGAGAGAGAGAGAGAGAGAGAGAGAGAGAGAGAGAGAGAGAGAGAGAGAGAACATGCTGGCTCAGGTCTCATAAAACGAAGGATTATGACGGACAGAATGCCAACCGTGTGTGTGTGTGTGTGTGTGTGTGTGTGTGTGT